>NW_021703767.1:88169138-88169615 GCF_005190385.1 Monodon monoceros
TCTGTGATGTAGGAGTGCAACACTGAAGAAGGTACCTGCACTGCACTGCAGAATCTTGGATCTGGGGAAGCTGCAGCTGTTGCAGGGGCCAGTTTCTGCGGAAGCCCTCTGCATTGCAGGACTTGGGCTGTACTACAGAAGCCTGATAAGATAGCACAGTGAACCAGGAAGCAAACCTCTATTTCCTGCCATACCTCTCCAGTGCCTTTACTGACAACTTTTAGTATCATGCCAGCTGGCAAAGAAAACTATTTAAAGAGTCTATCTCTATTTTTACATATCAGGTGATGAAGAGTGAGTTTGGAGCTGAGAGAACATCAATATATATGTAACAAGATTTTAACTTCTCTTTAGATTATATGTCTTTTCTTTAAGATTTTTCTTAAAATTCTACAGTTTTACTGTAATATGTCTAGGCCCCTCTTTTTTCCTTCCTTCCTTCCTTCCTTCCTTCCTTCCTTCCTTCCTTCCTTCCTT
>NW_021703767.1:88169625-88405942 GCF_005190385.1 Monodon monoceros
CTTCCTTCCTTCCTTCCTTCCTTCCTTCCTTCCTTCCTTCCTTCCTTTATTGTTCAGTCTTGCTTGGCACATGATAAGACAGTTCAATTTGAGGATACATATTTTGATTTATCTCAAGAAAATTAATATATATTATCTTTTACTTCAATCCCATTCTTTCTATTCATATGTTCGGGGACTGCCTCTAGAAGGATCTGAAACTTCTCTTTTTATCTTCAGTGGCTCAAATTTTTCTTTATTTTTCTCTAGTATTTTATCTCTCTGTGGTGCATTTTGAAAGATTTTTTCAGTCTTTTAGTCCAAGTATAACTTTTCTTTTTATATGTGCCATTCTCCTATGTATAGTCTACTGAAGTCTTATTTTTATGACTATTTTTTCCACTGGATTTCACATTGATTCTTTTTAAAACCAATTATTTTTGTTTATACATCTAATTTTGTGTTCTTGGATTTATTCATTAATTATGGATTTAAAATACATATAACAGCTCCATTCCATTGTTGTAAGTTCTTCAGATTATTGCTGTGAGGTTTTGTTTTTTTGGGTTTTTTTTCTTCTGCATTTGTCTTCCTTCTGTGCTCTATAATTTTTGTTTTAGGGATGAGTTTCAAAACATTTTTCCCAATAGTGAAGCTTCCTTTAGGATAATTACCTATTGGCTTCTATCTTGACCCACAAGATGCTATGCTCTTAATAAGCTCTTATGCTTAAAGTTTAAGCTGGAGCTCCAATTGCATGTGCAGAGTAGTGGTTGTTAAACTTTTTTTTCTCACTGGAAAATCAGTTTATTCAAATGCATATAGGAAACGCCAGTAATCAAATATCTGAGCTTTCCTTTATAAAGAGAAAGGAACAAGTCTAAGAGCTTTCTTTTTTAAACCTCTTTGCTTTTCTGTTTTACCTCCAGTAAATTCTGAGGCACTTCTCCCTAAACATCAGTTCTAAGGAAGAAAACGTGTAAACTACTGTCTAAAGAATTTTGAGTATCTTGCAAAAAATTTTACTAAATATATATATATATATTTATATATACGTGTTTAGTGTGTTGACATGACTGAAATATTCTGAGATCCTAGGATGACAGGCATCACACTGAAATACGTGCAGAGAATAGTTGTTAGGAAATCATATCAAGATAGACAATTTTTCAGATGTAACGTGTGCTATTTAAAATGAAATGTTGGTAGAAAAGATGTATCCAGATATTGAGTTTACAGATGATATTAATGAAGTCTCACTTCTCAGGGCTATATATTAGAGAAAGAAAAACATGCAGAAAAAGTTTTTTAGTTGCCAAAATTGTGACTCAAATATTCAGCAAAAGTTAAGCTTTCATCAAATCTACTACATTGATATGTTTTCTCATTGCTACTTTGTGTGAACATTACATAAATAACTCTGTGGTTTGTTTAGTTATAAAAACTGGTGATAGGTGAGTGCTGTTATATAGCCTTTCAACAAGGTGAGGTGATAGGTGCTCCTTTTGTCTGATAATGAGGGAAGTGTAGCCTCAGTCAGAGGATATTCACATAATGAAGAGTGATGCATTTGCTCATCAAGTATGAGATCTCTAACAGATTAGAATCAACTGATAAATTTTTTTGAAAAAAAGCAGGATTTAGATCTCAGCTCTATAATTTTCTAGTTCAAGTGATCTTATCTTGTGACAACTGGTGTAATAGTCTCCTGACTATTCTCCCTTCTATGATATGACTCCTTACCTGATTGCATCAGCACCCTTCAAAAAAAAATCACTATACTGAATTTAGTGTTTATTATTTCAACTTTATGGATTCGTTGATAATTTTACTATAGATATAAGGACACACATACAATATACAGTTGACCCTGGAACAATGCAGGGGTTAGGGGTGCTGACTCCTGTACAGTTGAAAGTCCACATATAACTTTTGAGTCCCCCCAGACTTAACCATTAATAGCCTACGATTGACTGGAAACCATAATGATAACATAAACAGTCTATTAACACATATTTTATATGTTATATGTATTATATACTGTATTCTTATAATAAAGTAAGCTAGAGAAAAGAAAATGTTATTAAGAAAATCATAAAGAAAATACATTTACAATACTGTATGGTATTTATTGATATAAGTTTACATCATCTGTTTATAAGATGAATTGTCTGTCAATACTTACATCAATATCATCTTACATGGTACAAACATTATAGATGTTATACGCATTACTAACACTAGACATCAAAAATGAAAAGATAATGTGAAAAAGAAATCCATGTTTATTTACAGGTATAAGATTCATGCATTGACAGTGAAGAAACAGCAATGTGATTATTTTATGGTAGCCTAGCCTATACATTAATGAATGAGTTGTTAAAAAATTTTTATGGAACACAGTATTAGAAACATTGTTACATTAAAAAAAAACCCACTTACCTATAATGATAGGCTGATATTTAGTCTCTCCATTGCAAGAGAGAGAAGCATGCTGTACGGTAATGTAATTCTTTGAAAGCAAAATTGCAAAACAGTACGAAAAATAACACATTACTAGTTTATGTTAAATATCACTCACCTTACACCTATGGAAGGATAGGCCATCCGCTCCAATGCAAATCTTGCGCACAGTGTTCTACATGATGAATACTTAGACGATAATGATGATGATGCAAAAATGCCTCATACTGCTCTTGCCATACAGTTACTAGATTTTCACATGAAGACACACATATACATGACATAATTTTATGAACTGTACGGCATGATAATTGTTTATTATTCAGTAAGTGGAAGTGGATCATCATAAAGGTCTTCAACCTCATCATCTTCATTCTGAGTAGGCTGAGGAGGAGGAGGGAGAGGAGGGGTTGGTCTTGCTGTCTCAGGGGTGGCAGAGTGGAAGAGGTGGAATAGGTGGGAAGGAAGGCAGGAGAGGCAGGAACACTTGGTATAACTTTATGGAAATAGATTGTAATTTCTGTCTGACTTTTTGCTTTTTCAGTTCTCTAAAAATGTCTCTAGATGGTACCAATTCTCTTTCCATTATTTGCTTTAGTTTCAGTGCCCATATCACAGAAGGGTCCATGTCATAAAAAAAGTCAAAAGCAGTCTTGAATAATTGGAACCCTTCTGCCTGATTGTCTAATGTCAATTTGTTTTTTGGCACTGCTTCTTCTACATCTTCTTCCTCATTGTCTGGCACTGGTTCAGAAGCCCTCATCTCCATCAAGTCATCTTCTATTAATTCTACTAGAGTGATTTCTATTTGATCTTGAATTTCTCCAAGATGCATATCTTGAAACCCTTCCCTCCAACACACACTTTTTTTTTTATATATACCATATCCACAATCTCTTTCATGAGTTCCTTGATTGGCTCTGCCATAAATCCTGTGAAGTCATGCACAACATCTGGACACAGTTTTCTCCAGCAGGAATTTATTGTTTTAGGCTTGATGGCTTTCACAGCTTTTTCTATAAAAATGATGGCATCTTCAGTGATGGTGTAATCCTTTCAGAATTTCATATATTCTCTCTGTCAGTGTTCTCTTCCATAACATTGACAATCTTTTCCATAGAGTACCATGTGTAATGAGCCTTAAAGATCCTTATGACCCCCTGATCTAGAGGCTAAATTAGAGGTTGTTTTGGGGGCAAGTAGACCACTTTGATGGCTTTCGTGTTTAACTCATGGGATTCTGGATGGCTAGGGGCATTGTCCAATATCAAAAGAACTTTAAAGGGCAGTGCCTTACTGGCAAGATGCTTCCTGACTTCAAGGACAAAGCATTAATGGAACCATTGGAGAAAAAGGGTTCTCATTGTCCAGGCCTTCTTGTTGTACAACCAATAGACTCTCAGCTGTTTTTTAAGTTTTTCCTTCAAGGCTCAGGCGTTAGTTAGCAGCTTTATAGATAAGGGTGGTCTGGATCATAAACCCAACCGTAT
The DNA here is from genome assembly GCF_005190385.1 of Monodon monoceros. Taxonomy (NCBI): domain Eukaryota; kingdom Metazoa; phylum Chordata; class Mammalia; order Artiodactyla; family Monodontidae; genus Monodon; species Monodon monoceros. Next base: position 88,173,558 of record NW_021703767.1, read on the forward strand.
GTTCACAAAACAGCCAAGTTAGCCTATCCCTTCCTGCCTTAAATCCTGGTGTGCACTTCTCTTCCTTACTAACAAATGTCCTTGTGGCAATTTTTTTTCCAGAATAGGGCACTTTCATCTGCATTATACATATTATTGTATATATACATATTATTGTAATATACATATTATTGTATATATGTCAATCCCAATCTCCCAATTCATCCCACTACCACCTGCCCTCCCCCCTCCCCCCACTTTCCCCTCTTGTCCTCAATAATTTTTTTTTATAAATTACATTTTTTAATATAATAGTGTTTATTTATTTTTACTTTTTGACAGTTTGCTTTATTTATTTATTTATGGCTGTGTTGGGTCTTCGTTTCCGTGCGAGGGCTTTCTCTAGTTGTGGCAAGCGGGGGCCACTCTTCATTGCGGTGCGCAGGCCTCTCACTATCGCGGCCTCTCTTGTTGCGGAGCACAGGCTCCAGACGCGCAGGCTCAGTAATTGTGGCTCACAGGCCCAGTTGCTCCGCGGCATGTGGGATCTTCCCAGACCAGGGCTCGAACCCGTGTCCCCTGCATTGGCAGGCAGATTCTCAACCACTGTGCCACCAGGGAAGCCCCTCAATAATTTTTTTAATGGTGTCTGGGAACTCTTCTGCTGCCTCTTAGTCGACAGAAGATGCTTCTATTATCTTGACATTTTTAAGCCAAACCTCTTTCTAAAATGATCAAACCATCCTTTGGTAGCATTAAATTCCCCAGCTTTATATCCTCTTTCCTTCTGCTGTTTGTCATATAATGACTTCACTTTTTCTCAAATTATATTAGAGTCCATAGGTATGTCTTTCTTATAGCAATCCTGCCCCCACATAAATGTTGCACTTTCAATACAAGATAAAAATGTATTTCACAAAAAATGCAAAGTTTTCACACCTGCTGGAGTAGCTACAGTGATGGCTTCATGAATTTCTTTTTCTTTTTTTACTGTGGTCCTCACACTGGATTTATTTATCTTGAAATGGTGGGCAAACGCAACTGGAGACCTCTATCTATATTACATATCAAGCAACTCAACTTTTTCTTGTAATGTCATGGCTTTTCTCTGCTTTTTGGGAACACCGGCATCACTAGTGGCACTTTGTATGGGTTCCATGGTGTTATTCAAGATTTATGGTATTGCACCAAACATAATGAAAAATATGCAAGAACCATGAGAGATCACTTTTTACTACCATATGCAATTTCCTGGAGAAACAAACTGCTCACGTGGAGATTGTTAGCATCACACCACGTTATAAGCAATTACTCCCAAAACTTGAGCTCAACACAATAGCAACAGAAGGTGGCTACAAAATTATTACAGTGGTACAGTATGGACTACAGTTACTTTATGCAGCTATGATTTAATACTGCATCTTTACACTTGTTTACACTTCTCTTGAGTGTTAGTGGCATCACGTACAGTCTGTGTTTGTGTTCATGTTTTGATAAAGTTTAACTTTTTATAACAGATTTGTGTATATTTTATGGTAGCAAATGATAAAACAGACTAATATCTACATATATTTTATGCATTCATGACATACCTAACTTTTTCTTAATTTTTTTTTATATTTCTAGACTACACCAATTCATTATGAGTTTTTTTTTAAGTTGTTGCAAATGTCCAAAAATTTTTCCAATGAATTTATTGAAAAAAATTCACATATAAGTGGACCTATGCAGTTCAAGCGCATGTTGTTCAAGGGCCAACTGTATGGTTTTACTATACGTGTTTTGAAATTTTAGATAAATACAGTTGTGTTTTTGTTTAACATTATGCTTGTGAGATACACCTATGTTGATCTATAAAAGCACCTGTTTTTATTTTCACTGTCATATAATTTTTTTAAATTTTTAAAAATTTTTTGTTGTACGTGGGCCTCTCACTGTTGTGGCCTCTCCTGTTGTGGAGCATAGGCTCCGGACGTGCAGGCTCAGCAGCCATGGCTCACGGGTCCAGCCGCTCCGCGGCATGTGGGATCTTCCCGGACCGGGGCACGAACCCATGTCCCCTGCATCGGCAGGCGGACTCTCAACCACTGAGCCACCAGGGAAGCCCTGTCATATAATTTTTTTCCTGAAGATACCATAATAGATTAATCCATTTCAATGATGTTTTTCTATTATCAACCATCTTGTAATAATTATTCTTATGCATATGACTTTATGCATTTGTAAAAGAATTTTTCTAGGTATACGTCTGTAAATAAAATTGCTAAAGGGTAGCATATTTGCATCTTTAATATTGCAAAACTGCTATCTGATGTGGTTTTACCAATTTACCTCTCACAGCAATATGTGAGTTCCATTAATCTTCATCCTTACTAAAATATGGTATTGTCAGGTATTTTAATTTTTGCTAATCTGATGGGAATAAAATGTTATCTTTCTGTGGTCTAATTTGAATCTCCTTGATTATTAATAAATAACATATATTTGCCCTTTATTGACCATTTTTTGTTTTCTCTTCTATGAACATCTGTTCATATCTTTTCCTTTGAACTGTTTTTCTTTTACTTGCTGATTTTAAGGAATAGGTTTAGTTTTCTTCTCTTAGTTTGTGAATTACCTTTTATGTATTTTATCATATTTTTGATGCAAAAACATTCTAATTTAAATGCTTGTTTATCCATTATTTCTCAATTCATTTCATTTTTAGTGCTGTGACTCATTTTAAAACAAGACATATGTTTTCATTTGAAAGGTAGAAAATTTCCATCCCTTCTTGTATGCTTTTAATCTGGCTGGTATTGATGTGTGTGTGTGTGTGTGTGAGATTTGGGAGAATCCAAATATATATATTTTTTCCATTAGTTTTTGTAAATTATTAAATTATTTGTAAATGTGTTATCCTTGCCCAAAAGTTAGGGAAATTACCATTGTATCACTAGAATTTTAGTGTATATGCTGATGGAGCACACACAATTTTAAAATGAAATAAAACACAAATATATTAAATGTACGTGGAAATTTCTAAAATCATGTTGGTAAATGGATGAATATTTTAGTGAGGAAAACTCTACTTTCACTCAAAATATTTTCTCTAGTTGGAGTTAAAACTGACATGAAATGTAGAAACTTTGAAACTTAGACCATTTCTTCCCTACTCTTCTGATGTCCATTATAAATTTGCTTTAAATAGTCATGTGTATTTTAAAGAAATTAAGCTAAAGAAATAGCCTGTTATTTACTAAGATATTTACCATTTCTGGTGCTCTTCATTTATTCCTTAAGTTCTGAGTTTCTCCTCAACTTCATATCCTTTCAGCCTGAAGAACTTGCTTTTAAAATTTCTTCCAGTATAGATTTACTGGTGATTCATTCTCTTAGTTTTCCTTTATATAAAATGTGTTTGTCTTTCATTCTTGGGAAGTATTTTTGCTGGATATAGAATTCTGCATTGTTGTTGTTGTTTTGTTTGTTTATTTTGCTTTGATAAGCTAAAGATATTGTTCAATGTCTTTGTCCTCCAAAGTTTCTGATGAAAATTCTATGGTATTTTAAACCACGATTCCTTGTTTGTATGCATGTTTTCGGTTCTCAAGATTTATTTTCTTATCTTTCATTTGCCACCAGTTTGACTATGATGTACTTGGCAGGTGGGGATTGGTGGGTGGTTTTTTTTTGTACTCATTCTGCTTGGAATTTGCTGAGCTTCTAGAATCTGCCATTCACCAAATTTTTGAACTTTTCAATCATTATTTTTTAGACTTTTTTCTGTCCACTTCAGTCTCCTTTTCTTTGGGGACTAAAACTTCACATATATTAGATATTTTGATCTACTACAGGTCTTTGTGTGTCTGTTTATTTTTATTTTTAACCTATTTTCTCTCTTTTCTTTAGATTCAATAACTTCTATTGCCTTATCTTCAAGTTCACTGAATTTTTTTTCTCTGTAATCTTCATTCTATTATTAAGTTCAATTAGTGACATTTGAATTTCTAACTTATATTTTGCTTTTAAGATTTCTATTTAGTTTTTTATGTATTCTATTTCTCTGCTAATATTTCCTATCTTTGCATTTATTACAAGAGTATTTTCTTTTACCTCGTTGAATATATATTTATATCACCTGCTTTAAAGTCATTGTCTGATAATTCCAACTTTGAATCATCTCAGGACTGGGCCCTGTTGATTGTTTTTACCCATGAAAATGGCTCATATTTTTTTGGTTATCTGTATGTAACATAATTTGGATTGCATCTTAAACATTGTAAATGTAAGCTCTAGATACTGCTATATTCCTTAAAGTATATTGGTGTTTTTGTTGTTGCAGGTAATTAAGTTGGTCAGATTCAAACTGCAAACTCTGGCTCAACCATGGTGGGTGACATCTCGAATCTAATTTTAATTCTTTTATATTTGGCTGGTCTGCTGGTAGCTTTCCCCATGCATACACAGTTCAGGATCTTCCAGAGATGTGGGCAGAGTTTATTCACACAATTTGAAGATTCCCTTGTCCAGCTCTCTCTTTTCCATGATTCCCTCCCATTCTCCATCATCTCTGGTTTCTGGCTTTATTCCCTGATTTCTCAGGACATAAAGACAGTGGACTTTCTATCAGAATATTAGAATTTTAGCCACTCCTCATTGAGTCAAATCCATAGGGACAGAAAAAATACACAGTATTATTTCCATTTTTCTAGTGACAACTTCTTTTCAGAATCTGCTTGCCTTATTTCTTCTCCAGAGCCCTCAAGATATTGCTTTTAGTATTTTGCCCAGAGTTTATAGCTGTTATTAGCAGAAGGGCATCAACATTTTTTCTATGGAATAATGAAGTATTGGTAGGGTATGACTTTTTTTAAATGAACAAATAAAAATGATTAATTCTTATAACTTATTCTCTCTAGATAAGAATATAGTCATCTTATGAAGCTATTTATTTAATCTGGCAAATGCTACATTTTTCAACACATGTCAGAACTTCTTTTGAAATTGCCTTAAGAGCCTGTAATATATTTTTTAATTTACTAAGAACTGACACTTATCTAAATAGTGAGTGGCATCTATGTCAAGAGGAAATTTGGTATTTTTATACAGGCAAAATAAATTTGGGGAGATTAAGTCAAACAAATAAGATGGCTACTATGAACTGTGGTCCCCTAAAATTCATTTTATAGTCCTAACCCCCCAGTGTAACTATATTTGGTGGTAGGACCTTTAAGGAGGTAATTAATATTAAATGATGTTATAAGAGTGGAGTCCTAATCTGAGTAGAAGAAGAGACACCAGAGTTCACTCTCTGTGCACACACAGAGGAAAGGCCATGTGAGAACACAGTAAGAAGGTGACCATCTGCAAAGCAGGAAGAGAGGCCTCACTAGAAACCAACCCTGCTGGAACCTTGATCTTAGACTGCCAACCTCTAGAACTGTGAGAAAATAACTTCTGTTGTTTAAGCTACCCAGTCTGTGCTATTTTGTTATGGCAGCATGAGCACACTAGTACAATAACATAACTTGCTTATACCATGTTTCGAGGGTAAAAATGCTGTAAATACATAAAACAATGAAAAAAAGGAATTTGGGGAAAGAGAGAAATAAGTTCAAAAGCATTTTGTACAATGGCAACATGCTTAGAGTCAGCAGTATGTCCCAATGTAGTTCCATTTAAGAGGAGCAATCTCCATGATGACCATCTGGGCTCTGGGAAGGAAACAGTTTCATGATTTTAGAGCTATATCTTGTACATTATTTACCCTTTTGATAACACCATGTTAGACTACTCCAAAATTACACGCCTCACATGTGTTTTAGAATATAGAATGCTCAAAAAAGCATTTTGCAAGCTTTCAATATGTATGTGTTTCTATTTTAAGCAGATATTTATTACCATGTTTAGGAACTCTTTGACCTTAGAGTGAGAAGATATTATTTATTTGGTTTAAATCTGCAGGACTGTCATGAATCCACAAGAGAAGTTACTTACAGAGCTTAGGAGAGATAAAAAAAATAATCACTCATTACTCTGCCATCTAGCAGCTGTGACCCGGTGGTGAGGGTTTATATGTGTGCATGTGTGTTTAAATTTGCTAAAGGAATGGAACAGTAAATCACCAACAATAACAGGCAGATCAATACTCTCTCTCACCTCTTTTGTGAGATCTGGAGCATGGCCTGAATCTGTCAGACAGAATTAAAGGGCTCAGGATGTCAGGGAGAATGCCAACAAATAGACCTGCCATGCTGTCCATTAACAAAAGCCCCCAATCACCACCATTGCCATTGTTACCACTTTAAAAGGGTGACATTTTGGGACCGGCCACTTTTAAATGAACGGTGGTCTGGATATTCACAGCAGAGATTACTTGCATTTCTAACAAATAAAGTATACACTAATTCTGCGATAACACTGAATAAACCCCGCAGAAAAGAGGAATCATTGTGTTTTACCATGATGGGGGAAATGCCATTTAATCAAGAAACAGATAGGGGAGGGTACTGTGAGACTCACGAACACAGATCATGGTTGGCTTGAAAGTTTCCATCACGTGCACAATCCTTCCTTTGGCAAAGGCTAATGCCTAAGGCTTTCTGGGTTCTTTTGTCTTTGTACAACAACTACAGCACATCATGCATCTGGCCAATTGTGCAGTGGGACACCACAGGGAGGGTTTCCATCCCAGCACCAGCTGGTGATGATTTTATGTCTACCAGCATGAGGACTGAGAGCTTCCATAAATTCACATCCAGCTAGTGTACCCACAGATGCCATTCTTATGCTTATCTTGAAAACTTACTAAATTTTAGCCTGAGAAATATCCTGCAGCAGTGAATTCTGAAAGCTGATTATGCACCACATAAAAAGTCTTTTTATCCATTTTCAATATGCTGCCTTTTGAATTCCATCCAGTTTCTGCTTTTTCTCAAATTAAGGTGAATGGTGGTATGGTATATAATTAGGCCGTGTTGTACTATTTATTACTACATTCACCTTAATCTCATTATCTCTGCAGACATGCTAGGTCAATTCCAGCAGCATTTGAACAGAAGATGTGGTTAATTTTAAATGAACTGAATAGAACTAATAATATGTTTGATTGAGATAAACTCCAAATTGAAAGAAATTGTCATAGCAACTTTATTCTGTCATTAACATTGGCAGGAGGGAAGTAGGTATTTTAAGGGTGCAATACTGGGGCCAGGGTGTCTCTCTGTATTTGTGAAAAGCTGTGAAGACATGGGAAAATATCTATAGATACTTTATTCACTTTGCATTAGTTGTAGGTGAATCATAGATTGTAAATTTTCAGTTGTGTGATTGTGAGCCTTCCAAAGGATAAATATGTAGCAGATGTTTGTGATAGGTCAAGAGTTTGTAGTCAGCAAGTTCTAATACTTGGCACTTCTAAAATAGAATGTTAGCAAGGAAATAATTGGAAGTATTTTAGAGAACTGCAGTCTGAAAAATATAGTAAATGTCTATACACTCCCATAATGGAAATAGAATATAGATTGTTCTGAAAAATAAAAGGAATGTTTTACAGATAATAAGCATTGTATTTACTACAGATATTAAATACATATAATCTAGGGTTTAACATATCCTTCTTTCATTTATAATAACATTTTAGATCATAAGCTTGTGAATAAACTACGTTACAGATCTGTAGAGTCCCAGTGCCCTGATTTCTGCACTGGTTTGCTCCTTTATCCAACAATTTTCAGGGACCCTTAAGCTCATTCTCTCTCTTTTTCTTTCTCTTCCCTCCCCGCTTTCTTCTCTGGTGTAGGCTACGCAAGAGATTACTGAAATACACACCGCCTCTTTATCCTTTCTTGTTGGGTTTGCTAATCTACCTGCTTTTCTATATGGACTCTGAACTGGCCACATCCTCAGACTGGTTTCTATTCTAACCCAAAGTACATATGAAGTCTTTGTTGAGGAAACTCACCCTCAACATCTCCCTGCCTCTCCTTGCCCCCTCCTTGCGATTTTTATTCTTTTCTTGTTTCTGACTTTCCCCTTGAATATATGACCACCTATCCTGCTTTATCCATCTGATTTTCCTTTGCTTATATATTTTTGGTCCACGACTGACAGTTTTCTGCTTTCCCTAAATCATGAGTGTCCTGACTCTTACATTACTAGCAGTATATGCCTGCATTTTTGATTCCCTGTCTAGTTGCTGACCCACTGTTGCATCTGACTCTAACTTCCAACTCATGCCCCATTACTTCAGGTGCAGCTCACAGATGGACACACTTGGTTTCTCTAGGAATCAAGTTTATTTTTTTATACCTTTCTTCTTACTTTTAAATTATAAAATAATACATGGTTCTTGTGAAATATTTGCAAATTACCCATAAAGTAGAAAGAATCAGAACTAAACAAAGCCAAACAATAAATCCACAACCCAGAGACAAGCAGTATGGACATTTTGGCATTTTCTTTCCAGTTTTTTTTTTTTTAACATAATTCAGACAATGTTAACAGGAATTTTTTTAAAAATTCAACTTTATGTCATAACATTTTCATATATCATGAAAAAACCTTGACACACATGATTTTTTAGTGGTAGGTTGTTTCACTTTGTAAATCTCCCATAGTCATTGTAAATCTCCCAGAATCATGCCTGTACTTCTGCCATTAATATTATGCCTAAAAATATTGTATAGGTAAAGCTCTGATGAATATCCTGTGTGTAAATACTTGGCTGCATTTCACATAATTTTCTTGGACTAAATTAATCAAATTGAAATGATTGTGTTAAAGCACATAAATATTTTAGAGGCTTTTGAAATACACAGCTATATTATAAAAATGGAGCAGAACTAGGATTAGAGAACTACTCCTATTAGATAGATGAAAGTGCGTGTATAGTTTGGGAAGCAGAGTAGGTGCAGAAACATGGGCTTTTTTATCGGTACTACATATGGGAGAAACATAGTTTGTGCAAGTTCAAATTCAGATATGACTGTATCATAATATATGCATATTACCCTATGATAATATGTGCCACAATAATATGCATCATTCTCTATTTTATTTTATGACTCATGGTGAAATTTCCTCTCATATCTCATCTTTGTCTATAATGTTTGATTGCAGCATACAATCTTGAGTGTCCAGTATTTTCTCCATTATCACTTCTATGACTCTGTTAAATTATTATATTTTCTTTTATTCTCACTCCCATGTCTGTTTCTGGACCATCTTCTGCACATGTCAGCTCTCTTTGGTTCTCAGTTTTTTTCTGATAAGAAGCTAGTATTTGATTGAACTTTTGTTTTTCTGTATTCAATGTGTCATTTCTCTCTGGCTGCTTTCAAGGTTTTGCTTTTTCTTTATCTTTTGTCATTAGCAGTATGACTGATGTACTTGGAGGCATTTGTTGGTACGTACTCTGCTTAAATCTTTATAAATATGTCTTTCACCAAATTTAGGAGATCTTTAGCTCTTATATCTTCCAACATTTTACCTGAAAGTCCCTCTAGGACTCCAATAATATGTATTTCATACATTTTGGTATTCTCGCATAGACTCCGGAGAAACTATTAACTTATTAATCTTTTTTTCTCTTGCACTTCTTCATATCAGATCATTTCTATTAGCGTATATTTGAATTCAATGACTCTTTCTTTAGAAATTTTTATTCTAAATGTGCTATTAAGCCACATTCATTGAATGTTTTATATTAGATACTGTGTTTCTGTTTTTATTTCAGAAATTCCATTTGGTCCTTTTTTGTAACATCTATATTGGAATATAATTGCTTTACAATGGTGTGTTAGTTTCTGCTTTATAACAAAGTGAATCAACTATATGTATACATATATACCTGTATACCCTCCCTCTTGCATCTCCTTCCCACCCTCCCTATCTACCCCTCTAGGTGGACACAAAGCACCGAGCTGGTCTCCCAGTATTATGCAGCTGCTTCCCACTAGCTATCTGTTTTATATTTGGTACTGTATATATGTCCATGCCACTCTCTCACTTCATCCCAGGTTACCCATCCCCCTCCCCGTGTCCTCAAGTCCATTCTCTACATCTGCGTCTTTATTGCTGTCCTGCCCGTAGATTCTACAGAACCATTTTTTTTTCTTAGATTCCATATATATGTGTTAGCATACAGTATTTGTTTTTCTCTTTCTGACTTACTTTACTCTGTATACGGGCTCTAGGTCCATCCACCTCACTACAAATAACTCAATTTCGTTTCTTTTTATGGCTGAGTAATATTCCATTGTATATATGTGCCACATCTTCTTTATCCAGTCATCTGTCAATGGACACCTAGGTTGCTTCCATGTGTTGGGTATTGTAAATAGCGCTGCAATGAACGTTGTGGTACATGACTCTTTTTGGATTATGGTTTTCTCAGTGTATATGCCCGGTACTGGGATTGCTGGGCCGTATGGTAGTTCTATTTTTAGTTTTTTAAGGAACCTCCATACTGTTCTCCATAGTGGCTGTGTCAATTTACATTCCCACCAAGAGTGCAAGAGGGTTCCCTTTCTCCACACCCTCTCCAGCATTTATAGTTTGTAGGCTTCTTGATGATGGCCATTCTGACTGGTGTGAGGTAACAGTTCACTGTAGTTTTGATTTGTATTTTCTTTTATTTCTCTAATGATTAGTGATGTTGAGCATCCTTTCATAAGTTTGCTGGCAATCTGTATATCTTCTTTGGAGAAATGTCTGTTTAGGTCTTCAGCACATTTTTGGATTGGGTTGCTTGATTTTTTTGATATTGACCTGCGTGAGCTGCTTCTATATTTTGGATATTAATCCTTTGTCACTTGCTTCATTTGCAAATATTTTCTCCCATTCTGAGGGTTGTCTTTTCGTTTTGTTTATGGTTTCCTTTGCTGGGCAAAAGCTTTTAAGTTTCATTAGGTCCCATTTGTTTATTTTTGGTTTTATTTCCATTTCTCTAGGAGCTGGGCCAAAAAGAATCTTGCTGTGATTTAGGTCATAGAGTGTTCTGCCTATGTTTTCCTCTAAGAGTTTGATCGTGTCTGGCCTTATATTTAGGTCTTTAATCCATTTTGAGTTTATTTTTGTGTATGCTGTTAGGGAGTGTTCTGATTTCATTCCTTTACATGTAGCTGTCCAGTTTTCCCAGCACCACTTATTGAAGAGACTGTCTTTTCTCCATTGTATATTCTTGCCTCCTTTATCAAAGATAAGGTAACCATATGTGCATGGGTTTATCTCTGGGCTTCCTATACTGTTCCATTGATCTATATTTCTGTTTTTGTGCCAGTACCATACTTCTTGATTACTGTAGCTTTGTAGTATAGTCTGGAGTCAGGGAGCCTGATTCCTCCAGCTCCATTTTTCTTTCTCAAGATTGCTTTGGCTATTCGGGTCTTTTGTGTTTCCATACAAATTGTGAAATTTTTTGTTCTAGTTCTGTGAAAAATGCCATTGGTAGTTTGATAGGGATTGCACTGAATCTGTAGATTGCTTTGGGTAGTATAGTCATTTTCACATGCTGTTACTTCCAATCTAAGAACATGGTATATCTCTCCATCTGTTTGTATCATCTTTAAGTTCTTTCATCAGTGTCTTATGGTTTTCTGCATACAGGTCTTTTGTCTCCCTAGGTAGGTTTATATCTAGGTATTTTATTCGTTTTGTTGCAGTGGTGAATGGGATAGTTTACTTAATTTCTCTTTCAGATATTTCAACATTAGTGTATAGAAATGCAAGAGTTTTCTGTGCCTTAATTTTGTATCCTGCTACTTTACCCAATTCATTGATTAGCTCTGTAGTTTCTTGGTGGTATCTTTAGGGTGCTCTATGTATAGCATCATGTCATATGCAAACAGTGACAGCTTTACTTCTTCTTTTCTGATTTGGATTCCTTTTATTTGTTTTTCTTCTATGATTGCTGTGGCCAAAACTTCCAAAACTATTTTGAATAATAGTTGTGAGAGTGGACAAGTTTGTCTTGCTCCTTATCTTAGAGGAAATGGTTTCAGTTTTTCACCATTGAGAATGACATTGCCTGTGGGTTTGTTATATATGGCCTTTATTATGTTGAGGTAAGTTCCCTCTATGACTACTTTCTGCAGGGTTTTTATCATAAATGGGTGTTGAATTTTGTTCAAAGCTTTCTGTGCATCTATTGAGATGATCATATGGTTTTTCTCCTTCAATTTTTTAATGTGGTTTATCACATTGATTGATTTGTGTATGTTGAAGAATCCTTGCATTCCTGGGATAAACCCCACTTGATCATGGTGTATGATCCTTTTAATGTGCTGTTGGATTCTGTTTGCTAGTATTTTGTCGAGGATTTTTGCATCTATGTTCATCAGTGGTGTTGGCCTGTAGAGTTCTTTTTTGTGACATCTTTGTCGGGTTTTGGTATTGGGGTGATGGTGGCCTCATAGAATGAGTTTGGGAGTGTTCCTCCCTCTGCTATATTTTGGAAGAGTTTGAGAAGGATAGGTGTTAGCTCTTCTCTAAAAGTTTGATAGAATTCGCCTGTGATGCCATCTGGTCCTGGGCTTTTGTTTGTTGGAAGATTTTTAATCACAGTCTCAATTTCAGTGCTTGTGATTGGTCTGTTTATATTTTCTATTTCTTCCTGGTTCAGTCTCAGAGGTTGTGCTTTTCTAAGAATTTGTCCATTTCTTCCAGGTTATCCATTTTATTGGCATATATTTGCTTGTAGTAATCTCTCATGATCTTTCATATTTCTACAGTGTCAGTTGTTACTTCTTTTTTTTTTTTTTTTTTTTGTGGTACGTGGGCCTCTCACTGTTGTGGCTTCTCCTGTTGCAGAGCACAGGCTCCGGACATGCAGGCTCAGCGGCCATGGCTCATGGGCCCAGACGCTCCACGGCATGTGGAATCTTCCTGGACCAGGACACAAACCCGTGTCCCTTGCATTGGCAGGCGGACTCTCAACCACTGCACCACCAGGGAAGCCCTTACTTCTCCTTTTTTATCTCTAATTCTATTGATTGGAGTCTTCTCCCTTTTTTCTTGTTGAGTCTGGCTAATGGTTTATCAATTTTGTTTACATTCTCAAAGAACCAACTTTTAGTTTTATTAATCTTTACTACCGTTTCCTTCACTTCTTTTTCATTTATTTCTGATCTGATCTTTATGATTTCTTTCCTTCTGCTAACTTTGGGGTTTTTTGGTTCTTCTTTCTCTAATTGCTTTAGGTGTAAAGTTAGGTTGTTTATTTGAGATGTTTCTTGTTTTTGAGGTAGGACTGTATTGCTATAAACTTCCCTCTTAGAACTGCTTTTGCTGCATACCTTAGGTTTTGTATTTGCATTGTCGTGTTTGCATTGTCATTTGTTTCTAGGTATTTTTTGATTTCCTCTTTGATTTCTTCAGTGATCTCTTGGTTATTGAGTAGTGTATTGTTTAGCCTCCATGTGTTTGTACTTTTTACAGATTTTTTTCCTGTAAGTGATATCTAGTCTCATAGCGTTGTGGACGGAAAAGATACTTGATACAATTGATACAATTTCAATTTTCTTAAATTTACCAAGGCTTGCTTTATGACCACAGATATGATCTATCCTGGAGAATGTTCCATTAGCACTTGAGAAGAAAGTGTATTCTGTTCTTTTTGGATGGAATATCCTATAAATATCAATTAAGTCCATGTTGTTTAATGTATCACTTAAAGCTTGTGTTTACTTATTTATTTTCATTTTGGATGATCTGTCCATTTGTGAAAGTGGGGTGTTAAAGTCCCCTACTGTGATTGTGTTACTGTCACTTTCCCCTTTTATGGCTGTTACCATTTGCCTTATTTATTGAGGTGCTCCTATGTTGGGTGCATAAATATTTACAATTGTTATATCTTCTTGGATTGATCCCTTGATCATTATGTAGTGTCCTACTTTGTCTCTTGTAATAGTCTTTACTTTAAAGCCTATTTTGTCTGATATGAAAACTGCTTCCCAGCTTTCTTTTGATTTCCATTTGCATGGAATATCTTTTCCATCCCCTCATTTTCAATCTGTATGTGTCCCTAGGTCTGAACTGCATCTCTTGTAGACAGCATTTATATAGGTCTTGTTTTTGTATCCATTCAGCCAGTCTATGTCTTTTGGTTGGAGCATTTAATCCATTTACGTTTAAGGTAGTTATCAGTATGTATGTTCCTATTACCATTTTGTTAATTGTTTGGGGTTTGTTATTGTAGGTCTTTTCCTTCTCTTGTGTTTTCTGCCTAGAGAAGTTCCTTTAACATTTGTTGTAAAGCTGGTTTGGTGGTGCTGAATTCTGTTAGGTGTTGCTCGTCTGTAAAGTTTCATATATCTCCAGTGAATCTGAATGAGATCCTTGGTGGGTAGAGAAATCTTGGTTGTAGGTTTTTCCCTTTCATCACTTTAAATATGTCCTGCCAGTCCCTTCTGACTTGCAGAGTTTCTTCTGGAAGATCAGCTGTTAACCTTATGGGGAGTCCCTTGTGTGTTATTTGTTGTTTTTCCCTTGCTGCTTTTAATAAATTTTTCTTTGTGTTTTATTTTTGATAGTTTGATTATTATGTGTCTTGGAGTGTTTCTCCTTAGATTTATCCTGTATGGGACTCTCTGTGCTTCCTGGACTTGACTGACTCTTTCCTTCCCCATATTAGGGAAGTTTTCAACTATAATCTCTTCAAATATTTTCTCAGTCCCTTTTTTTTACTCTTCTTCTTCTGGAACCCCTATAATTCCAATGTTGGTGCATTTAATGTTGTCCCAGAGGTCTGTTAGACTGTCCTCAATTCCTTTCATTCTTTTTTCTTTATTCTGCTCTGCAGTAGTATTTCCACTATTTTATCTTCCAGGTCACTTATCTGTTCTTCTGCCTCAGTTATTCTGCTATTGATTTCTTCTAGAGAATTTTGAATTTCTGTTATTTTGTTGTTCTTCATTGTTTGTTTGCTCTTTAGTACTTCTAGATCCTTATTGCATGTTTCTTGTATTTTCTCCATTCTATTTCCAAGATTTTGGATCATCTTTACTATCATTACTCTGAATTCTTTTTCAGGTAGACTGCCTATTTCCTCTTCATTTGTTTGGTCTGATTGGTTTTTACCTTGCTCCTTTATCTGCTGTGTGTTTCTCTGTCTTCTCATTTTGCTTATCTTACTGTGTCTGGGGTCTTCTTCCCACAGGCTGCAGGTTTGTTATTTCCCATTGTTTTTGGTGTCTGCCCCCAGTGGCTAAGGTTGGTTCAGTGGGTGTGTAGGCTTCCTGGTGGAGGGGACTGGTGCCTGTGTTCTGGTGGATGAGACTGGATCTTGTCTTTCTGGTGGCCATTACTGTGTCTGGTGGTGTGTTTTGGGGTGTTTGTGATCTTATTATGATTTTAGGCAGTCTCTCTGCTAATGGGTGGGGCTGTATTCCTGTCTTGCTATTTGTTTGGCATGCAGTGTCCAGCCCTGGAGCTTGCTGGTTGTTGAATGGAGCTGGGTCTTAGCGTTGAAATGGAGATCTCTGGGAGAGCTCTCAGTGATTTATATTACAAGGAGCCAGCAGGTCTCTGGTGGACCAATGTCCTGAACTTGGCTTTCCCACCTCAGAGGCTCATGCCTGACATCTGGCCAGAGCACCAAGACCCTGTCAGCCACACAGCTCTATAATTCTGTCCATTGCAGTTTTTGCTTTGATGATTCCTATCCAAATGGAAAATGAATTATGTCCCACTGGATTCCACTGGAGGTGCCACTCACGCAAGTCACAGGTACGGAGATGGTTCTTCTTTATATGTCTATTTCTCTGCTGAGATTTCCTCCTTTTTCACACAATACAAGCATATTTTTCCTTACTTTGTTGAGCATATTCAAAATAGCTGCTTAAAAACCCTTGATTGGTAATAACAACATCTGCATTATCTTGAGTTTGGGCTCTGTTGATTGTACTCCCCTTGAAAATTGGTCATATATTCTTACTTTTAATATATCATGTAGTTTTGGAATATATACTGGACATTATGAATCATGTGTGGTACAGACTTTGGATTCTGTTATATTCCTATAAAGAGAACTCAAACTCAAGCTCTGAATTCATAGTTTAGTTTTTGTTTGTTTGTTTGTTTTTGTTTTTAGCCTTAAATGTGCTGTTTAGAAGCTGCCCTTTTGAATGTGTAGTTCAGGGGTGAGCCAGAGATTTGAGCAGAGTTATTTACAGAATTTGGGCCTCTTCTGTCCCTCTCTTCTTCCTAAGATTCTCCACTTCACTGTCCAGTTACTATGGATGCCCCATATTCTGTATTCTGGTTCCCCAATAATCTGGTATATCCTTGTGGGCTTTAGCCACTTTGCATGCCAACTGTATCCTACTCTTAGGCTAAAAGCCATTAAAATGGAAAAGTTACCTCATACTATTTCTTTTTTCTACCTATTGACTGTCCTCTGGTATCTGGCAAATGTCATTTTCTCTCTGGTGCCTTGGGTAGTTGTTTTATATTATTCTGTCCAGAGTGTATAGTTGTTATTTATAGGAGCTTGGTCTGATAGGAGCTACTCAGTCATTACTAAGAGTGGAAGTTTAGCCATGTTTTCTGATAGAAATTCATATTTGTGTATATCTGACTTTCCCTCATTTGCGACTGACATGTAAAGAAGGTATTTTACAGGTGGAGTAAGTGCCCTGAGACTCCAGATTTATGAACTGTCAAGGGAAAAAACTCCAATAGTGGCTGGGCTTTCCTTCCTGCAGCTTTCAGCTGCTGGAGGGTAGTTTGCTCACCTCCATCCAGAGTTTTGCCAGAGACATGTAAAATGGGTCAGGATATTGCTCTCAGAATTTTAAAGTAATTTAAAACCCCTTGTTTCTGAAAATAAAGGTGGATTAGGGAGTACCATGGACAGATTTGGAATATTACTGTTTTCTAGAAGATGGGATTCTTGATTAACTGTCATGAAGCAGGTAGAATGGTAGATTCAGCTCATAGCAATGTGTCTCAAAATGTGGCCACCAAGGCCATCTCAAACTACATCAGAATCATCTGGAGTATTTGTTTTAAAAAAATTTCTAGCCCACGCCAGGCCTGCTGAATAATAAGCTTTTCAGACATCTGCATTCATATGCGGGTGATCCCCGCATTCATTAAAGTTGGAGAAGTACTTCTCTGTGTCAGTGGTTCTTAAACCTGGCTGCGCATTAGAGTCACCTGGGAAGCTTTTAAATCTTACAGATTCCCAGACATCCTTAGGGGCTCTCTTAATTGGTGTGGTCTGGGGCACTTGTATTTTTTTAAGTTGCCTGGGTGATTCTCATGTTCTGTCAGCATTGAAAAGCACTGCTTTTTGTGAATAGTAGTTGCTTTCTAGAGGGTCAATAGAATGACTTCTAAGACTTTGAGGACAATGGGACAAAAGACAACACTAACTAACTCTTCCCAGACATTTAGGCAGAAAATATATCTATGAATATGGCACTAATTTCTGGGTGCTCTTTTGGCCCATCTAAGAGGACTAAAAAGATGCTATGAACTCATTCTACAATGGTATTTCTAATTTGTAAATCCTAAATCAAAATTGAACATGTTTCTTTACTATAGAAGTTTGCAGAACCCAGTTCGTACATATCCCAGAGACAGATGTGGTATGCCCCATTTCTCAAACTTATTTAATTATGTGACCCTTTTACTTATGCAACACTTATTAACATCTTGCACAAACAATTTGGGAAGTATTTGTTCTAGGAGGCATTCACGTAGAGCAAACATACTGGCTAGTCAGACCTTGGAATTCTATTATTTATAATATAACTGGTAAGTTTTTAATATCTTCATTTTTAATGCTGGAGGTTTCTGCATCAGAGAAAAGCAAATTATTTTACTCACAAAGCGATCTCAGCATTAGTACTCTTTCCTCCACTTGGGGAAGATGTTACCTGCATGTGCAGAAGGGGATTTTACACTATAGATGAGGAATTCCAAAACTATAGATTTCAGAGCTTCTATAAGAACTTCTCTCCCAGAGACAAGGGGAGAAAATTTTGCTCTCTAATGGAAACAAGTTCTTCCTTGGAGGAGATGGGGAAGATCCCCAGGTATTTATAACAGCAACACTTTAAAATGTAAACAAATGGCTCCAGATATTATCACTCTATGAATTGTAAATTTAAGCGTTCAGGAAAATAAATCTCTATATTTTTCTAGTAGATTTTATCTATTTTTCTATAGGATTGCTATTCAATTCTTTAACACATGTTGCTGGCAATCTTGGTTCACAAATCCCTGAGCAGGCAAAAACATGAAAATATGAATATTTTCCTCACAATGCCATCTACTATCAACTGGGAGCAGCCTCACTCCCTCCAACTATGTTCTTGGTTCAACAATAGTTCTAGTATCATTCTAGCAATGCACTCCCTTTATGAGGTGACTACCCAGAATAACTCCAAGACATGAAGGCAGACTTACAAAGCACTTTGCTATATGAAAAACATAAGTAAAAATTGCCCACTGTCTTAGTCCATTTGGGCTACTGTAACAAAATATCATAGACAGGGTGCCTTATAAACAGCATAAATTTGTCTATCAAAGTTCTGGAGGCTGGACGTCCAAGGTTAGGGGCCCTTTTCTAAGTTGCGGACTACTGACTTCTCAGTTGTATCCTCACATGGTGGAAGGGGCAAGGGAGCTGTCTTGGTCCTCTTTTAATAAAGGAACTAATTTAGGACCTAATCACCTCCCAAAGATCCTACCTTCTAATGCCATCTCATAAGGCATTAGGTTTTCAATATATGAATTTTGGGGGGACACAAGCACTCAAACTATACAAACCATCATGCAAAATATTTACTTGTTTATGTCCAACTACATTTATCAACCTGCCCTTTCTCTAAGACTGTCCCTCATCTCTAGAAATTAGAATTGCTGCAAGGTATTTATACAATGAGCTACAATAATAATTAGTTATTAATTAATTTAAGGTTACTAAAACCCACCATATAACCTTGTTCTCTTGCTTAATTCAATGCAGTGTTTCATTAGTACTTCCCTCATCAGTCAGATATGGTTTTTCACTATATGTAGCACAATAACACTATCCATTCCTTTGCTATGAACAGGAATCCCAATTATATAACTAAACTATCCAATGGTCATATAATTTCTGTGGATATCTGCCTTTCTTTGAAACTTTGGATGGAATGGAACTAAAGCTACACCTGAAAAATAGACTGCCACTTCAATTTACTCAAAACTTCGGAAGCTTTCTGGAATTCTACCTGTTAGAAATTCTCTCATTCTATTCAATCTAGATATGAGTAACTACAGACTCATCAATCTGTTACTCATTGTAGAATCTAATTTCCTAATGAGCACATAGATGGTTTGTTATATTAGTACTCCATAGATGTTCTTGAAAATTATAATTTGTAATGATAATTTACACATTCCTAATAGCAACCATGATTTTTTTTCAAGAAGATATCACACAGAATAATGGTTTAAAAGGTGAGCTCTGACCCCAAACTGCCTGGGTTCAAATCCTAGGTCTGCTATTTTCTAGCAGCAGTAAGTATATTAGTAGGTATATCATTTAACCTCTTTGTTCCTCAGTTTCTTCTTTAGTAAAATGAGGTTGTTGTTACTTAGGTCAAAGAATTGTTATAGGATTAAATGAGTTAAAGTATGTAAAGTGTTGAAAACAGAGTTTCTCCCTTAGGACTCCATAGTTATTTACCATTACAACACAGATTCTGTTAAGTCTAGTTTGTTAATTTTATCTAAGTATACTGTGATTTTACTGTTGTTGGCCCTGTATCTACAGCAGTTTTTCCAGATAGTGTGGATGGACTTTAGCAGAGGCATAGTTAAGCAGTTTGAAATATAAATGGAAATCAGAAATGTAAATGACAGTTTACATATTGGGTAACAGGTCTAATTCACTGTGTAAGTATTGGATAGGTGGATGGTAGTAAAGCATGGGAGATGAGGTGGGGATCGAATAAGCTAGGCAGCAAGTCAGCAATAGATTTTTCCATGAAAAGAAATGAATAGGATTTAAACAATTTGAACCATAAATCTCAAGTCAGGGCCAAGAGTTAACCTGGGATGAAAGAGAATCAGTTATGACAGTGGCTGTCAGACAAGAGACTGTGTTGATAAATGCTGACAACTAAGAGTGCTGCTATTTCTGCTGGCTCTTATTGTCCTAATAGTACAGAAGGCACGATGGCCCCTAAATTTTTGTACAGGCATTTCAAGGATTTAGAACTTGCTGGAAAGATAATTTGGTAGAGAGATCCTTGATAATATTTTCTCCCATGAGGAGAAAAGCATTCGCATGCCTATCTACTTCCAGCTCACTGGTCCCCAAGGCACTTTGAATGCTCTGATCCTGAGGGTCCTCCCACATCTCTTCTGGAGCTGATATCCTCCCTTGGTTTCATTTAAGAATGCTTTACCCATTTCATTCCGTGAGTTCATTCTGGGATAATTGTCAATTTTATCATGAGTCTTTGTATGTACATATGTACATGTATATGTATCTCTTGCTGTTTTAAATTTTAGTTTGCCTTTGATCTTGATGAATTTTGAGGTCTTCTTCTTCCTCATGGTAAGCAGTCCTTCTGTGCTTTAAAGGCTTTTTCTCCATGAAAGTCTCACTTGCTTCTATTGATAAGTTATGCAAAGCTGATCCATTTATTTATTTAGGATTATTTATAGATGTCATTTCAATTTGCATTTTGGTATTTCTAATTCATTAGCCACATATATGCTGGGCCTCCAATACAGAGATCTGGAAATAATCTCCAAGTTTTCTGTGCATTTTTCACTTTTTAAGTTACCGTCTTTTAGGTAATATAGTACACCACTTTAAACTGCTGTTCAGTTGAATAATTTAATTAGTCCATTTTTCTCAAGTAAGAAGCTCACTATACACATAATAGGAATTTATTGACTTTACAAAAAGAGTTTACAATGCACCAGTATTCTATTTAATATCTATTGTAAGCCATCTTTAAACTTAATATGTAAACAGTTAATGATATAGAGTTAAGAAAGTACTTAAAAATTGTACTCTGGGCAGTGATAAGCAGAGTGTTTATTAACCAGATTTAATTCTGTTAAGGAGTGAGCCATAGCAACTATGGAGATGGCCAAAGACATGGCCAGAATATTCAATATCTTTGTGACACAGAAAGCCAGATTTCAGTACATTGATAAAAGCTACATAGTACTGCAGCTGCTACCTTAAAGACAGAGTCCAGAAAGGCTCCTGCTTCTGATGTAAGCCACTGACACATGCTGTGCATATTTCCACAGACCAGCCACAGGTGACCCAGATGGCTCCTAAGTAGTGTTAAATTTAAATTGCAGACCAGTTAGCAAGTAGCAACTATAAGTGTAGGAAAATGTGTGCTGTGTGTGTGTGCATGTGTGAGTTTGCCTGTGAGCATGTGTGCATCTCAGGGGAAAAGGGCATGGAAGAGATTATCGTACAGCTGGCCAAAGAAGTTGTATTTTCCAAGACTGCTTTCATCTGAGGGAAGGAGCTTTCAACCGCACCCTCTAATGGATCTGGCTTGGCAATTTGCTGGATGCAATTTTTGCATATCAGTTTAAACTCTGTATCCCAAAACATTTGTGCTTGTATCCTCTGGCTCTAAATACATCTCCTATTTTCATACCTCCACCGCAGCAGTTGGCCAACTGATACTTGAGAATAGCATTAGATGGCCAAATAAGTAGCACCATCTGCTGCAATTTAGAGTAATCCTCAGTGGTGCTGTGACAGCTGTCTGGTTCTGAGTCCTGAACACCAGAATTCATTTGTCAGAGAGGACACATATCCAGTGTTAGAATGGCTATTTTCTATAAAAGGAATGCTTTTTCTAGTAATGCAATACCCTATTTTTACGGAGGTCAGACTTCTGGAAACCATTGTCTAGTCTTCAAAATATAGCCCCAAATGTGGATGTTGACAAAATAGTCCTCCTAGGCAGTTAGATTTAAAGCCCAAACTCTCAAGCCATGCTTTAATGTATGAAAAGTCATTATACCCTCCCTAAGTGCCTAATTACATTTTTAATACATAGTCCCTAATAAGCTTGATTATCTGGCTTGTGAGCATAGAGCATCATAGAAGCTGCAAGCTAGAATTAGACGTGGTAGGGTTATAAGCGACTCAAGCTCAATAATTAGAAGTATAGAATCGGGTGAATTATAGAATATTAAATGTAGACCATGATTTTATACATATTATCATGACATATTTATGTATTTATCATTTAATAAATATCTATTTACTATGACCCAGGTACTTTTCTAAGTGCTGGAGTATGTAGAAGAGTTAGTAAGACAAGATCCTTACACTTAAAGAGTTTGCAGTCTAGTCAGATGTGCTACCTCATGAATAATGCAAGGTAGGTTAGACAAATACCATTAGAGGAACAGATAATTTAACAAGGGAGCTCAGACTAGGCTAACATTACTTCAAACACAGGAAGGATTCATGGGAGCTGTGGCATTTAAAATTGACTTTGAAAAATGTGTTTGTAATTTGAATATACTGATAGAGGAGCATAGCATTCTTTGTAAATAAAAGAGTGTGGGAAAACTCGAAAGCCCAAAGAATTATGAAACTAGGACCACCAGGGGACTGAAAGCTCTACAGGCAGAGGCTGTACCTGTCCTGTTTGTTGGTGGATCCCCAGTGAAAGAACTGGCATGTGGTAAGCATTTGATATTGTTGGAATGAATGCATGCATGCATGAGTGAATGAATAAATGGGTAGCTTAGTTGTATTTTATACAAAATATCTAGCATTCGGTTAATAACTAAAATGTATAGGAACAAAAGAAAAGTCTGCAAATGTAACAACCACCATAATCAAGATAGAGAACATATTCTTCTCCCCAAAATATTTCCACATGTCTCTTGATAGTCATTTCTCTCCACCTACCCTTGGCCATACACATCCAGCCACTGATCTATTATCACTATAGATTAGATTCTTTTTAAAAATATACATTTATACATTTATTAAAACCAGACATACACTTGACCTATTTTTTTTGGAGTAAACAGGAATGGACCTTCAAAGAACTCTAATTAATATGTTCAAGAAAACATTTGACAAGACAAAATATTTCACCAGAGAAGAATTTATTTTAAAAGAGATTAAGATGAAAGTTCTAGACATAAAAAGTATATAATCTAAATTAAGAGCTCAAAATGGGTGTTAATAGCAGATTAAAACAGCAGAAGAAAAGATTAGCAAATAGGAAAATTAGTCAGTGGAAGATATCAGATGACTAGAAAGAAAAAAGAGAAAACACAAAGAAGAGCTTAATAATAGGTGAGAAATAATAAAAAGTTTGGGTTTGTGATTTAGCCTTAACACATGAGGATTTGTGTGATCGTTCCTTTACTCCATCATTCCCCTCAGAGGACTTCCCCTGGTAAGTGGCCTGCTCCCAAGATTGCCCCAAGCAGTAGTTCTAGTATCTTCTCCAGCATAAACTAAATTTGAGCCAGATGTTGTAGGTAGAGCTGAGGGAAGGATATACATAACCGTTTTTGAAGATAAGACCAGTAACAAAAAGCTTGTATTGTAGTCATTCCTCAGTATCCACTGGGGAATTGGTTCCAGGACCCCCTGCAAACACCAAAATCTCAGAAGGTTTAAGTCCTTTATATAACATGGCTAGTGCAGTCGACCCTAAGTATTCACAGATTCCGTGGATGTGGAGGCCCAACTGTACCTTAGAAAGGTCAAATAAGTAATTTTTTTATACTTTTAGTTAATATTGAATCAAATTAGTAAAATTGTTTTTTACATACAATAAAAGCACCGGTTTTAACATGTAAGTCAACATGTTTCACAAATGTATAGAACATATCCATTATCTCAAAAAGTGATTTTCACATATTTGGGAATTTTTCATGTATCTTTCTTAAAATTTATAATTTATTTCCACCGTGGTCAGATTAAATATTGTGTCAATTCAGTTGTTTTAAAATTTATTGAGATTTGTTTTATGACTCATTGTCTACCTTAGTAAAGTTTTGTGTACACTTGAAAAGAATGTGTATTCTGCTATTTTTGGGTGAAGTGTTCTGTAATTGTCCATTAGGTCGTGCTTGGAGAGTGCTGTTATAATCATCTATACCCTTGTTGATATACTGGCTGCTTATTTTACTAAGAAAAGAGTGTTGAAGATCCACACTCTGATTGTGTATTTGTTTATTTCTCCCTTCAGCTGTTCAGTATTTGCTTCACAAATTTTGGAGGTTTTCTGTTAGGATTTTTATTCTTCTTAATTAATTGACCCTTTTATTGTTATTAAACATGTCTCTTTAAGAATGGTCAAATTCTTTTCCCTGAGGTCTACTTTTCTAATATTCAATAGCTACTGCCACTTTCCTGTGATTAGTAAATTGTATTATATATCATTTTTCATCATTTTACTTTAAAAAATATGTCTTCTATATTTAAATGCATTTCTTGTAAACAGAACGTATTTGGATATTGCCTTTTTATCAGTCTAACAATCACTGCCTTTTATTTGGAGTACATAAACTGTTTATATTTATTTTTCGATCTGAATGTGTTTGTCTAGAATCATTCTACAGTATTTGTTTTATATTTTTTGCATCTGTCCTTCATTCACTTTTCTCCTTTGCTTCTTTTTTTAGATTGAGTACTTTTAGTTATTTAGTTTTATGTCTATTCTTGAACTTATAAGCTGTATCTCTGTTTTGCTTTTTAGTGGTTGCTCTAAGATTTACAATATGCAATTTTAATATATCATTGTCTATCTTCAAATATTATTATAGCACTTCATATATGATGTGTGAATCTTACAACAATATACTTCCAGTTCCCCCTCCTATTCTTTGTGCTACTGTTATATATTTTATCATATATCTTATAATTCATTGTTATAAGTCTAATGCTATAGCCTCAAATCTAAAGAATTTTTAAAATGAGAAAAAATATGTTTTCACACTTTTAACATTTCTCACACTCTTTATTCCTTTATGAACATCCAGCTTCCATCTGAAGAACTTTCTCTGATACATCTTATAGTGCAAATCTGCTGACACCAAATTCTCTTAGGTATTGTTTGTATGACAATGTTTTTAGTTTAATTTTGAAGAAAATTTTTGCTGCACGTATAATTCTGAATGATTGTTTTTAGTAATTTAAAGATTGATTTTCCAGGGCTTCCCTGGTGGCGCAGTGGTTGAGAGTCCGCCTGCCAACGCAGGGGACAAGTGTTCATGCCCCAGTCCGGGAAGATCCCCGGGAAGATTTCGGCCTGCATACCGCAAAAAAAAAAAAAAAAAGATTGATTTTCCATTGTCTACAGATTTAGGTTGGTTTTTTTTTTCTTTTTGACAAAAAGTCAGAGATAATTCTTATCTTTATTCTCCACTATGTATCGTGACTTCTTTCCCTGGCAGCTTTGAAGATTTCTGTGTACCATATCTTTCCAGCACATTCATTGGTATGGTTTTCTCTCTGTTTATCTTGCTTTGAGTGCCTCAAGCTTCCTGGATTTTCATCAAATTGAAAATAATTTAGCCATTATATTTTTACACTTTGTTTGTTTGTTTGTTTGTGGTACACGGGCCTCTCACTGTTGTGGCCTCTCCCATTGCAGAGCACAGGCTCTGGACATGCAGGCTCAGTGGCCATAGCTCACGGGCCCAGCCACTCTGCGGCATGTGGGATCTTCCCAGACCAGGGCACGAACCTGTGTCCCCTGCATCGGCAGGTGGACTCTCAACCACTGTGCCACCAGGGAAGCCCCCTCTATTTCTTTTTTATCTGTACTTAAATACCATGTATATTGACCACTTAATATTGCTCTACAAATCACTAAGGCTTTTTTCTTTTCTATTCTTCTTTATCCTTTCTTTCCTTTTCTTTCTTCTCTTTTCTTGTCTTATCTTTCCTTCTCTTTTCTTTTCACTTTATTTTTCTCTGCCTGTGTTTCAGTTTAGATGGTTTCTATTATGTGTTTAAGTTCACTAATCTGTTCAGTGTCAAATACAAGTGTGCCATTAAGTCCACACAGTTCATTTTTTCATCTTATATATACAACTTTAAAGTCCCTGTCTAGTAATTACCGTTTGTTTTTTTTTTTGTCATTTCTATGTCTGTTTTCATGTACAGATTTTGTTTTTTTATGTCTTCACATGTCTATAAATTTTGGATCAGATGCTGGCCATTATGATGTTGTATGGAGATAGAGAGAGAGAGAGAGAGAGAGAGAGAGAGAGAGATAAAAATCCGTATAGACGTATATGGATTTTGTTGTCTTCTTTTAAAAATTGTTGAAGTTTATTTTGGCAAGCAGGTAAGTTACTTGCCAATCAACTTGATCATTTTAGATTAGTTTTAATCTTTGTTAGGAAGGTTTTAGAATATCCTTTTTTCCAGGACTAGTTCAGCATTACAATCAAGATCTGATCCTCTGTGGTCTCTAATGAGTACCCTGAGTTTTCACTCTGGCTGGTTGGAAGAGGAATCCCTCTTACCCCTGTGTGAGATCAGGAATTATGTAGCTGACTACCTCCCTGATAGCTGATAGTTTTTGGTTCAGTTGGCTCATTTTTGCTTGGCATCATGGAAGCTTTACTTGATGCACATACAGCTTCGTATTCAGCAACAGACCCAAGTAGAACCCTGCACAGATTTTTGGAGTACTTTCTCTGCATAACTCACTCCTTCCAGTTCCCTGGCCTGAAAATTCTTCCTGCCTCAACATTCTCACACTGGAATCTCTATTTCCTCAATCAACAAAACTACCTTGCTCAGCTTCATTCCATCCTCTCAGCACTGAGTTCTTAGAAGTACCTACTGAAGTAAAGCTGGGGAAATTCTAGGGCTCACTCTTTGTTCTTCTTCTGAAGGATGAGTACCTTGATTCAGTGCTTGATCATAGTTTCATATATTTTTATTAAATTTTCCCAGTTTTTTAGTGAAGGAAAGGCAATTATTTTTTGAAATTTCAAGTTAAGTGTAATATATATGGCACCAATAAGAAAAGATACACACATTGACTATTTGATTCAGAATTTTAAAAAATTATCTGGTTTTAAGAAATTAGTAATACAATATTTTATTCACTCCTACTACAATTTAGATATGTAAAGAAATGAGTCTCCTCTATCTTGCCTAAACCAATCTGGTCTTCCCCACTTTAACTCTTAATCCTATCTTATTTAAAACTTTGTCTGATCTATGCAAGAGAGAGGAGATTAAAAAAATAAATTAGTAATACAATATTTTAATATAATAAAACAATCATTTGTAATAATAAAACAATATCAATTACTAATACAATATTTTAATTATAATGTCAAAAATTATGGACAAAAATAAATTGTAAATTTTATGTAATTCTGTTTTTAAAATCCCATTCTTTAACTATTGAATCTAGTGTCAGAACATAATCCCTGATTTTGGCTCTCAAATTTTATAGTGTTCAAGAATCAGATAGAATATTTGTTAAGGAGCAGATTCCTGAGTCCCAACTCCAGATATTCTAATTAATTAAGTTTTAAGTGGGGCCAAGCCATGACCATTTTTTAGCAATATTCCTATTGATTCTGATAAAGGAGGTCCAAGAGAAAATTCAGATGAAATGTCCTTGTGCTGTTGATATTTTCCTTTTGAGTGACTGGTTAATGACAAATGACCATATTGACCCTGCAAGATTGAAAGCGTGATTTATGTGTCGCAATGCCTTGGGGCTATGTGGGTCTTGTGTTCAATCATTTCAAATAAGTGAACATGGAAACTAAAAGTTTTGGTTTCTTTCTCATTTGAACTTTTTTCCTCTCAATTCAAGAGACTAAAGAAGATGATATTTAAATTTGGCATGAATTACATATTATCACAAAGGTAGCTTGGAAGATGTTTTAAGTGCCTTATAATCACAATGAAGACATATTTGACATGTTTAATGGAGCTTAGTTGGAAGCCCAAACCACCTTACATCTAGAAAAATATGGAAAAAAGAAAATGCCATTTGTCACAAGATTTCATAGCACTTGAGTTCTGGTTTTAATTTTCTCCAAAAGGCAGTTGGCATCAGGCAATGTCATTTACTAGTTATTTACTCTCTGATTAATTACTTGGTAGACAAAATAAAGAACATTTTCTATGAAGTAAGTCTCTGAAGCTTGATGTGTTCAGGGAGGTGTGGGAGAATGAGAACACTGTCACCATATTGCAATCTCCTCTATCTTCTATCCAGTCGGACCCCTTGGTTGGAGGGGGTCACGGTGCCCCAGAAAATCCTAAAGAATAAAAGCTGCAATTTGATGAATCCACTGATACATTGAATACTGGGACACGCTGGTGTTCTTTTGACTTCTCCAAAGGTTTAGTTTAAAACTGTAACAGGACTAGGAGAACTATTCTGACAAATAGCCTTCTAAGGCAACCATTTCATGCTTGGCTCATTTCATGGCTTCAGGAAAAATCTGAGAGAGAAATTGCTGATTTTGAGAAAGTTTTAGGGGGAAAAAGAGTTTCTCCTTGCAATATTGGAGCTAATTTTTTTTTCTTCAAGCTGGAAATTTGACAGTCTACCCTGTGGTGGAGCAGCCTCTAAGCTTCAACTCAAACCCATAGATTGCTTTCTGATTCACTAGAGGTGCTCAATATATCCTGGAAATTGCCTTTAGCAAAAGTTGCTAAGTCCAAGAGTGTGGACTCTTGCCAAAGTAGGAAAGAGAATGTAAAAATGGGGCTTAGTGCTCCTAGACTTGTGCTTTCAGAAATCTAGATGTGCTTTAACAAATACGAAGGTAAGAAATGCCAATATCATATCCCTACTAGTTTTTTCTTCCTAAAGTCTTACTTTTATTGATCAGTTACTATGTAGCCAGACATAAAACACTCTGCATATTTTTCTCAAGTCTTCACAGCAATCTTATGACATAGATACTATTATTATACCCATTTCACAAGAAAGCCAACTTAGGATAAATATGTTAAATAAGTTAAGAGCAAAGCTAAAGGTGGTAGAGTCAATAAGTGGCAGAGTCAACATTCAAATCCAGGATTATCAGACTCTAAGGTCCATGATCTTAGTGATTATACTATGTTTTAGTAACTCAACTTCTCAACCTCTATCCTAACTATTGGCTATATCCATAGGACATGCCTACAAACTCTATTCTTCCCTGATAATCAGCCCTGACAACTGTAATAATATATTATTGACGTTACTGAGTTTTGGAGCTAAGAATCTCTTCTAGGTTTAGAAGTCAGTGTTTCAGTCATGTCTAAAGGATCCCTTGTTTGACTTCCTTTGGATCCCCTCTAAATCCCATTTGTTATCAACCAGGTTAGGAATCTAGTACTGTAGACATAAAGTGCCCGTGTTTTCCCAAGACACATTAATTCCTATGACTCTTCCTCTTTCGGTGCTGGACTGATCTGGAGTTCTGCCAGGATATTTCCTCCTCATTTTATCTACTGCTCTAGCTAGCCCTCATTCTGAAGACTGAAATCCTATTCTTCACTCCAAGTTGTATACAAGGTTCTGCTTGGCCTTTGTTTTTCTACTTTCTAGGACTAGACTCTGTTCTTATGTTGTCATCTTTTGAACTAGACATCTTCTACATGTGGACAAAATGTCTAATGATGACCACCACCTGAATCCCCGGTCTATGGTTGGATCCTATTCCTTGTTGCCACTTGATTGGATACCCTTGAACAAACATTTGTTAAGCATTTTCTGAGTGCAGGCTCTGTGTTGGGGCCTCAGATCTAAGAAGAGGTATATTTTGAAGTTTATAGCAATTTCCTTTGTAAGTACTCACTGGGAATTAAAGTTTTAGCGGAAAAGTGGTTGAAATTTTCTAAGACAAGGATTGGCAAACTATATTGCATAAGCCAAATCCAGCTCATCACTGATTTTTGTAACTAAAGTTTTATTGGAACCCAGCCACATTCACTAGGTGTTGTCTAAGGCTACTTTGTGCTACAATAGCATGAGAAGGTGAGTAGCTGTGAAAGAGAAACAATGGCTCACAAAGTCTAAAGTATTTACTATCTGATAGTTTACAGAACATTTACCCACATTTATTCTAAGACATTCTTAAACTCCTTAGGAAGCACAGCAAATAATAATACATGATTATCTTAAGTACTCTTAGGGTTAAGAGAGTAAATTTAAATGGCTGTATAATGAAAAGGATACACTCTTATAATCCTTATTTCTTTGGCCACACTCATAGCCTTAGTAAAAATCAAGAAGGCATTTGACTCAAACACTTCTTCATATTTCTCAGGTTTCTGGCCACATCAACCCTCGATTCCACGTTGTTCTCATACATCTTCCAAAGGGGATGCCCAGCAGTCTCTTCATAGCTTTTTTTTTTTTTTTTTTGCAGTACGCGGGCCTCTCACTGTTGTGGCCTCTCCCGTTGCGGAGCACAGGCTCCGGACTTGCAGGCTCAGCGGCCATGGCTCACGGGCCCAGCCGCTTCGTGGCATGCGGGATCCTCCCGGACCAGGGCACGAACCCATGTCCCCTGCGTCAGCAGGCAGACTCTCAACCACTGCACCACCAGGGAAGCCCTCTTCATAGCTTTTTATGAAAAAGTACCAGGTGTTTGGGGTCACGGGGTCTTGGTCAATGTCTTCTTATGTTGCCAAACAACATCTATGCAGCACTTAAACTCAGGTTTTCCCAACCTTCTTCAACAACATATTCCACCACTTACCTGGCTCCCCAGTGGAAGAAAATCTCATTCTAAGCTTAGTGTTTTTGTATGTTGATCTTGGCTGATTTGTTTTCTAAGTATAAACAGTTTAGTGGTCCTTGAAAGGGTAGATTTGCTCTTTCAGGTTTGTAGCTCCCTCTTTTAACAAGTTCTCCAGGGACTAAACCACCTTTCTAATAATAATGATATTGATAATAACCATAGCTTTGAATGCTTATTATATATTATAATAATTATAATGATAATAAGCTATAATAGTTTTGAATGCTTATTATATGTCATAGGTGGGAAATGGTTCCAAGTTCTGCACATAAATTAACTTATTTAATAGTTAAATTTATGTTTTGTTTTTGTTTTTTGTTCTTTTGCGGTACGCGGGCCTCTCACTGTTGTGGCCTCTCCCGTTGCGGAGCACAGGCTCCGGACGCACAGGCTCAGCGGCCATGGCTCACGGGCCCAGCCGCTCCGTGGCATGTGGGATCTTCCCGGACCGGGGCACGAACCCATGTCCTCTGCATCGGCAGGCGGACTCTCAACCACTGCGCCACCAGGGAAGTCCAATAGTTAAATTTAATTAGTTGAATTTCTTTGAGGGGGGTTCCCTGAAAAGATGGGATACACACACATAGGCACACACATGTACACACATACATATATACACATACATACATATATACATATTTCATATAGGTAGTAAGTGGACAATAGACATTTGTTGCTAAATGCACAGAAACTTTAATTTATTCATCAAAAATGTTATCAAATACTATATAATTGTCATAGCTTGGAAGGAATGCTTCAGTTACCAGGTATATGCATATTCTTTTTTTGTGTGTGTGTTACGTGGGCCTCTCACTGCCGTGGCCTCTCCCACTGCGGAGCACAGGCTCCGGACGTGCAGGCCCAGCGGCCATGGCTCACGGGCCCAGCTGCTCCGCGGCATGTGGGATCTTCCCGGACTGGGGCACGAACCCGCATCCCCTGCATCGGCAGTCGGACCCCCAACCACTGCCCCACCAGGGAAGCCCTGCATATTCTTTTAAGAATCATTTGCTGAGACTAACAAACTCATGCAGACTGGATTAAAACACAGTAGGAAATAAATAAGTTTTACTAGCATACAAGGGTAATTTGTGGAAGTTAAGTGCAAGAAATGCAAGAAGCAAGCCGTTAGGGGCCAACTTAGCCTCCACCCGTCTGTCTCCCCCTCTTGCCCGTCTTCCCCATCCCCTCCATGTGCACATCTACCACCCAGTCCCTCCCTGGCCTCTTTCTGAGCATCCACCTCTTCTTCTCTGCCTTTCTGCTTCTGAGTGAACATGGAAGGCAGCACACTTCAAGCTGCTATGACACTAACTAGAACTTCTAGATCCAAATTACAGATTTCCAAGAAAGGAAATTAGTAAGTCACCTTGAACCAGATGTCCTCTTTCAGGCTCAATCAATAATGTCTGGCAACAGGGTTGGGGTGAGTTCACATGACCTGCTAAGGGAACAGAATCCCTAAGCCTGGGTCTTGAATAAGGCATGAAAACTGACTAAGGGGTTTTCTGTGTACAAAATATGTTGACATTTTCCTCTCTCTCTCCCTCTCTCTTTGAATGCCTAGAAGCCATATTAATGCTCCCTAAAACTATAACTATGCTTTTAATTGTCCTCAGAGGTTATGGGAAACATCTTCTCAAGAGATAAAGAATACATTCAATGTGAAAAAGGTACATTGTATTCCTAGACCTTCACTCCTTGGATGACGCAATTCCCTGGGATATTTCTATATTGCTGTGTTTGCTTGTGATGCCAATAAAAGTTGCCATGGGCACAAATGTCAGACTTTCTGATACTATCTGTAGTCCCATCAATTACAGACTTCATCCTTTCCTCCAAATTGCCAGTGGATGTATAATCTACAAAGATTAGCCAAAGGGTGTGGAGTTGAATGGGGTCATTTTGCATGATGTCCTCCAGACCTGCAGAAATCAAAAACTGGACTACCTAGGTGAACTGACTGGCACTGGCAGGCCAGGGACCATAAAAATTTTCCACTTCATTGGAAGAATTTCAACTACTAATTTCTTTCCTCATACCTCTCCATAGCTCAAAAGCTGGGTCTGAAAAACCATACAGCTACTAGGAAAGAGGAAGCATTGGAGATGCTCAAAGAGCCAATTGAATAGCTTGAGTCTTTCCAACATCAGCTCTCTTGGTGTAAAAAGTCCTTTTTTTAACTAAAAGTTAAGATGATTCTCTTATTCTGATAGTTAGAATTATTCTTTGCTTTTGGCATATCCATATTGGGAAGATTTATTCACACAGTGTAGAGATGGAAAATGGGACAGATGCTACAATTGAGCCTTAATTCATTTCAAAATTAACAGGAATTAGAAAAGAGAGTTTGCCCTTGGGGTAGAGACTTTATAGACGTATCACAGAGACATACCCTTCACTTGCACATGACCTGCCAGGTACAGAGGGTTCCCATGTAATTAAACTGCCTAAATTCTGTTTGTCACACAATTCTCACAAGGTCCCACAGCTCTCCCCTCATGAAGTTTAAAGATGGTGTAAAAGAATAGATAGGATGCATATGGACCTCAGGATATCCTCTAGAATGTAATTTTTACATACCACTGTATGAATTTATTCTGTTTCTACTTTCCTTTTTATTTTAAGTGCCTGTTACTAACATTTTGCAGAGCTGATTAATTCAAACTGAAAGAGATGTTTTCTCGAGAAACACAAAAATGGCTGATTGTTTCAGTACCAACTACCATGCAGACCAAGTGAAAGTTAGATTTCATGGGAAAGTCATTAATTTAATTCCATCTAAATCAGTGGTTCCGAAGTTTGACTGCACATGCGAATCATCTGGGGGCTTAAAACAATACCAACACCCAGGTTCTACCCCAGAGATTCTGATTTAATTTGTCTGTGGTGTTTCCTGGGCATTAATATTTTTAAAAGAAATGATTTTCTGGAATCTTTCAGATTTATAGAAAAGTTACAAAGATAGTACAGAGGGATCTCACATGCTCCTCACTCAGTTTCCCCTCTTATCTTATATTACCACCATGGTACATTTGTCACAACTAAGAAACGAGCATTAGTGCATTACTGTTAACTAAACTCCAGACTTTATTTGATTTCATTATCGTTTCCACTCAGGCCTTTGTTTGGTTCCAGAATCCCATCCAGGATACATTACATTTTGTCATCATGTCTCCTTCGTCTTATCAGGTCTATGATAATTTCTCAGTCTTTCCTTGTTTTTCATGACCTTGAAGCTTTTGGTGTGTATTGACCAGATATTTTGAACAATGTCCTTCAATTTGGGCTTTTTGATTGTTTTCTCATGGTTAGACTGGGGTCATGCATTTTGGGGAAGAATATCACAGAGGTAAAGTGCCTTCCTCATACATCTGGAAGTAAATCCCATAAGCATGACTTCCCACTGAGGACAAGGACGACCTCAGATCACCCGCCCAAGGTGGTGTTTGCCAGTTTCTCTATTGTAAAGTTATTCTCGACCCCCTTCACCTTCCTGTATTCTAGTTTTTGAAGGTAAGTCACTAAGAGTGGGTGGGGGAGGAGTTTGGGTTCACTGCCTGCAGGGGGAATATCGACATAAATTCTTTGCAGTTTTTTCACTAGGAGGATCTGTCTCTTCTCCCACATTCATTTACTTACTTAGCCCTTTATTTATATAAATACAGACTCATGGATAAGGGCCCTTATACTTTGGGTTATAACCCAAAACTGTATTTTGTTACTCAAATTATTCTAGCTTTGGCCATTGGGACCTCTTTTAGGTTAGTTGCATTAGAATTTTAAAAGCCCTCCAGGTAATACTCAAGTGCAACAATAGTAGGGAACTCTGATTTATATGCAGCAGACCCATATTTCTCAAAGTGTAGCTCCTGGACAAGCAGCATCACCTTCACCTGGAAATTTGTTAGAAATGCGAGTTTGGGCACCCCACCCCAGACCTACTGAATTAGGACGGGGTGGCCCCCAGGTGAATCCGATGGACACTAATGTTTGAAAACCACTAAGTAGATAATCTCAGGAATACCCTGTAGTCTTCAATAATGTACTTAAAATGTCACCGAGCATAGCTCCATGAAATGCGCACACAGTTAAAGATAAGCATTATATTTTAGGTCTAGAGTTGCCAGGCTAGCACTTTAGAAGTGGCCTAATTTCTGCCAGGCAATATGCACTGATTTAGAAAGCCTTGACAGAGGAAATGTCCCTACCCTGACACAGAGATCTCTGTAGTCTTGGATGAATGTGAATAGAATATGCACACGATCGAACATTTCCCCCCAAACATGCCTCTTTATTGTGATAACATAAATATTGATGTACTACTAATTATTAAAATGTGCAAAATTACTGTGAAGAAAGGGACCTCATCTAACCCCAGGCTTTTCTTATTATTCTCAAAGCGGAGTCATTATCTTTCTCTAACTTATGCTTCAGGTATTGAAAAGCTAATTCACAGCTCCCCAGCTGCTTACTTGTGGGGACAGCTTTCTTCTGCTACAGGCAGTAATTGCTTTACCGTTAGCCTAACTTGCCCTAGAGAAGAAAGCATAGCTTTGCTTGCTTTGTCTTGCGGATTTAATGCAGTGCCTATACTTGCTTTGCACTGAAGAGAATTTCCACAGATATTTTTACTCTAATCCATGTGACTCCTTCCAGTTGGGACATAAAAACAAGATTATGAAGACATGCACTTAAGTACATTTTGTTTTCACTGGTAATGCATTGAAAACAAGTCAGGGATTATCTTGTTGAGGGGAGGGGCCTGAAACTACCTTCACTGGTCCACTGGTCCAGGTTAGTGGAGATGACTTAATAGGTGCTATAGATAACAAAACTCACATTCAATTGAATGGATCAGTCAGAAATATCTGAATAGATAAGAATCAAACATATGGACACCAAGGTGGGGAAGAGGTTGGGGGGGGTGATGATTGGGAGATTGGGATTGACATGTATACACTAATATGTATAAAATAGATAACTGATAAGAACCTGCTGTATAAAAATATAAATAAAATTCAAAAAAAATCATTTAATTTGGTCAAACAGATTAGATCAGACAATTTAAGTATAAACTGTTTTTGCCAAAACAAAAATTCTGTAGGTGAAACTAGTCACATAACAAGATTAATGAAAAGTATTTCACTAGTTCTGTTCTGATGTAATGCACAGGATTGAGTTGCTAAACTGGACTCACAAATCTTACCCAATATCAAGCTTTACTATTAATTTCAAGGGTAAAGCTTATCAAGAGGCACGGAGAGGACAGGGAAGGACCTCGGACATCAAGGGTGGCCAGCCAGGTCCTTTCTTCCTGCAGCAAACAGGTACCTCTGGCTCAGGAGAAGTGTGGTCTGTAAGTGTGATTGTTATTTCACACAGCAGAGAGCATGAAAACTATGAAAAATTCCCATTTTATACCTCAGGGTGGTAGAGCTTATGTGAAATTCTGTAGAGAGTCATGTCTTATAAATCCCGAGGTTCTGGTTTATTTATCATAGAAAAATCTTTAGCTAGGGACATCCTATTAAGGACATTCTGAAGTCAAATTCTCCTCCTCTTGGCATATATTTTTAGTCTATCTACTTGAATATTTAGTTAACAAGGAGATTAGACTGGTTGACATACCTTCTTTTCCTTCTTCTGAGGGTATGCCCCAGAAAAAAGTGTAAATAAATATAAGGTCAGTTGCTGTAACTCCCTCCTCCCTGTGCCTCAACGGTTTCTGAGGGAACATCAGTTCCATCCGTTAATCTCTACACCCCATACACACACAAACACACACACACGCATTCACTCACAATTGACCCTGTCAGTTTTTCAGGTAGACTTAGAAACCCAGAGTAATTTTGGTTCCTCTGTGGGGTTTACAATTTTTCTTTTCTTTTGCTCTGGCTTTTGACAGTGGCATCTGCTGCTGAACCGTCACAAGGCCAGGGCACTGGTATTTACATCCATACCAGAGATTTTGTAATTTAGTGCCTGACACTCAAGGGTACTGGTGCCCATGTGAGGGCTTCCCTCCCACTACTACTGCAAGGCAGCAAGGCACTACCTCACCCTATTGTCTTTCTCAGCCTGGGTTACTGTAGGTTTAGTAACTGGTCTTCCTCCAAGTTCAAGCCCCTAGGTCTGTCCCACTGCAATCTATCTCACATATTGCGTTCAAATGTTCTTTCTAAAATGCAAATATGATTGTACCCTTCTCAGAACTAGAAACTTTCAGTGGCTCCCCAGGGTCATCAGTATAAAAACATAAGCTTTTTATTCTATATGCCATATTTTGGAGTCGTATCATTGAATACTTATCCTACTTCACATATTTTCCACTCAACTTATATAACTCAGCTTTAGATCAGCTCTCCCTTGTTTTCAAGATTCTGTGCCGTCATAATTTCTGCTCACTCTGCATGATGGTGT
Organism: Monodon monoceros; assembly: GCF_005190385.1. Classification (NCBI taxonomy): domain Eukaryota; kingdom Metazoa; phylum Chordata; class Mammalia; order Artiodactyla; family Monodontidae; genus Monodon; species Monodon monoceros. Next base: position 88,210,683 of record NW_021703767.1, read on the forward strand.
TTTCTGCCTTTTTTTTAATCCAGATTAGTTCTTCCTTATCCCACGTTGTTTGGTTCAGGTATTGTCTTCTCTGGGACAATTTTCTGGTCCCAGCATTCTAGAGGTGAAGAAAAAAAAAAAAAGAGCAAAATGACACATACTATGTATGTTACAGATGTCTGTTCTCTTGCTTGTCTCTCTTACTACCCTCAGAGCAAGCATTTTATAGTTTATTTGGTTGCAACTCCAGTGACTGGCATACAGAAAAATGCAAGGATGGATGTCATGAAGGGCACAGATGGGAGCTTTACTGTGACGAAGGGGTGTGGCACCTTTTCCTCAGACGGAAGGGAGAGGTGTGGCTCTAGAGAGAGCTCTGGGAATTGGGAAGGAAGCTTGAGGTGGTTCAGGCCTGATCCTGATATGCAGGTGGTTAAGTTATCTGATGAGAATGAGTATGGGGATGAGGGCTTGAAGAGAAAGTTTGGATACACAGAGAATGAGATAGGCTGCTGATTGAAGATAAATTAGAGGGTTTAAAAGAAGCAGGACTCCCCAAGGCAAATTGCAAGTGGTAACTTTGAGTGAATTTCAAAGTGATGGTCTGTTGACTTTGTGTAGAAGCAGGTAACAGATCCTGAGACTATTTGCAGAGTTTGCATGAGGGGAGGACAAAGGGTTGAGGAGGTTGATGAGAGAACTCATGGCCTAAGGAGGTGAGCCTGGAGAAGGAAGGATTCGAGGTCAAGAAAGGGCTGAGACATTGTAAGGATAGTGTGGCATCGCTTTACACCCTTGGCTTTTACTGTGGTTAAACAGACTAAACTCTCATTGCCAATGACAGTCATAAGATTCCCCAGTATGGGAAGAGTGTTATCCACTTCAATGTTGGAGATTTGAATGTTATGAAATGTTTAAGGCAAAAGGAATAACAAGACTTTTATTCCATGGATGGGAGAACAGGGGGAGCTAGAACTAAAATCATTTCTCACTAAGAAAATTGATAGCATCCTTAAAATCTGGTTGTTCTTTCTATCTGGGTGTCATCTGGAAGAGAGAATTAAGTAAATCATAAAGCTTTCTCCTATTCAGAATTACTTTCTTTGATTTAAAACATTTTCGGCTCTCTTGTCTCTTGGGCTAATTGTCATTATAGACAAGGGCCCTCGCTGCTAAGTTGTCTGCCCAACACACTGTGTAGAGAAAGATTAAAAGATAATTGGATCAAAAATTTCACAGGAAAAACACCAAGATGAAACATTTCTCTGTTAGGCCTATCCCCCGGAGGAACACTGGGATTAAGTGAGCCACAAATAGTACACGGCGACCTCACCAAATGCCACATTACCGAGCCTGACTAAGATGGTTGTATAATAATAAGAAGAAGCTGCTTTACTTGTGATGAAAGAAAAAAAGGACTGTTCACACTCTTCCATCTCATGTACCAGACAATCTGAGAGTTCTTTTTACCCTTATAAATAGGGTTGACTTTAATGTGGTCATCAGAGCCTTTTTTAGGGTCTTTATAGGCCCAAAGCATTCTTACTGTTGGAGACACGCTCCCATCCCACATTATATAATAAATAAATTAAAATGCACCTTGGTCCCAGTTCAATCCAAATTTACATATTTATTTCTGTAATAATTGTTGTAGTTATTTAGTTAACATGTTATATTTTATATTTAATTAGAATACTTATTACTTTTAGTTTTGCAATGTTCTTTTATTATTTTGTAGCTGGTAGTATTTTTCCAAGTCTCAAACATTTTGTTGGCCTTTATAAAGTTTATCAATCGTAGGCACTGTGCCTGATGATACCAAGGGATGAGTGCAGGGGGAGAGGTTGGATTCTTTGAGAAGATACTGTAAAATGAAAAGGTGACTGAGAGTTCAAGTCCAAGCCTTGCATCTAACCAGTGTGATGCAGGCAAGAGCCTCCCTCTCAGTCTCATTAACCAGAACCAACACTAGTTAATGCTGTGTTTCCCAGCTTTTAGTAGAAACAGATAAATAATCGGGCAAATACAATAAAGTGATAACACTTATTAAAGACATATAGCAGGTTGCTATGGGAACAAATAAAAGGGGTAGGAAGTTCAAGGAAGTCATGGTTTTGTTCCTTAGTGAAAATATAGTTGATACCCATGTTGCCTTTTTTTTTACCGGCTTTATATGGGGTATCAAACAAGAGTATGTTACATCAGAAAACTTTTTTTCATACTTTATGGTACGGTAGAAACAACACAGAATTGGAGTCAGAAGACTTGGTTTTAAATTCCAGTTTTTTCCTCTCAATGATCTGAAAAAAATCGCTTAGCCTATCTGCACCTTAGTCTGCACATCTCTAAAAGCAGGGTTTGCTGAGTTGAATAGCGTCCTCCCCCAAATCATATCTATCCAGAACCTGTGGAAGTGACCTTATTTAGAAATAGGGTCTTTGCCGGTGTCATCAGGTTAGGATGAGCTCATACTGCATTAGAGTGTATGCTCATCCAAGAACCGGCGTCCTTATAAGACAAGGGAAATTTGGACATAGACATACAGGGGAAAGGGATCTGTGAAGATGGAGGGAGAAGTTGGAATGATGCATTTACAAGCCCAGGAAGCCCAAGGATTGCCAGCAACCATCAGAAGCTAGAAGAGGCAAGGAAGGATTCTTCCCTAGAGCCTTCAGAGGGAGCATGGCCCTGTCAACACCTTGATTTCAGACTGCTAGCCTCCAGAACTGTGAGAGAATACAGTTTTGTTGTCTTAGGCCACTCAGTTTGTGGTAATTTATTATGGCAGCCCTAGAAAACTTATATGGGGTAATAACAGGACTTAACCTACCTCACAGTGGTGTAATATAAAGTGTAGAGAGGGACTGACCAGGGTACAGCCATCAGAATCCAACGACCAGGAGATTCATTTTGGAGCAACCATACCACCTTATGACATGGCTGTCTGCCTTGTTCAGCATGCCATTCTTCTCACTTCCATTTTTCCTCTACCAACTTCCAATCACCATGCTCTTCATTGACTCGTGATTTATAACTTCCTTTTCTAGCTTAATATTTCATAGCCCAAGAAGCAGTGATTTTATTTTTTGGAATTGGCCTCCAGAGTCTCTGCTTATATCTTCCTGGGTGATGGGAGGCTGTCCAGTATTATCACAGGATGCCCTTCTGCAGTTATTCCTTCTCATAATCCCAAGTGGTGGAGAGATGGCAGACGGGATGGATGGGATGGGGGCAGGGGACAGGGGAAAACAGAACAGGAAGAGTGTCACATGGGCAGAGGGAGCAGCATGCTTATATGTTCTTAATAGCATACATGCTTGTATGTCCTCAAGTTATAAGCATTTTTTTAAATTTGCTCTCTCTGCTATGGAAGGTCAAAAATCCCAGGAAGAAACATCCAGATGAAAGTCCAATAGAGCAATGAAGACAAGGCGAGACGTAGGATTAAGGCCAGATGCTCCCTGCATGAGTACAAATTAGGAAGATAGGAAAAGCCACTGACATTCCAGTACTTGTCAGTCCTCTTGAGTAAACCTTTCCTTCCAGGATCTCTTTTCTGTAGACCTCAGGTGAGACTGCACACCTGAGAGCAAGGGGGGCTGGGCCCCATTGGTTCTACTAACCAAGAGGAGTCCTAGAGAGGCAGCTTCTTGCTCCAAGGGTGTGTACTGCTTACATAAAAGGCAGATGTTATCATGAGTTTCACCAAAGCTTTCTTATAATCCTTCCTCTTATGAATATGTAAGGAGAAACTGGAAAATTATGCTCAGACAATAACGCTTTTCTAAAGAAAATAGCCTAGCTTTCTGATTTTATTTGAGTTAATCTTAGGCATTTTATAAATTATTAATTTAATGTTTTTTCTAAAATCCAGATGATAATTCAGACAAGGGGTCAGTGATGAGGTATGGTAGCCATGTATAGCATCTTTATATTGTGGTTTCAATCTGCACAAAATTTAATTTATGTATACACACACACACACACACACACTTGACATGCTTATCTAAAGTTTTAATTATTATGTTAGCATTTTTCTTTTTCCATAATCCTTTGTTTTTCCAAAAAAATTATTAACAAAAACATTTTAAAGAGCACCATTTAGTAGTTGTGCTAATCATGCCAATAGGGAGGTTTGTTTCTTTCCATATTATTTTTCCTTGATTATATTCTGTTTATCTCCATTGCTTTGTATAAATCATCCTGTAAAGACTTTTCAATTTTATTTAAAATTTAAATGTGATATTGTTGGAGGTATTATTACTCATAACTGTCTCTAACAGAGAAGATCTTGAAATCAACTCAAAATACCTTGATCTGAATCTAAAACCTGGCTCCACTATTTACTGATTTACCTTAGGCTTCTATAAAATGGGAATAAAAACATAGGTCCTAGGTACACTTACTTGATATTTGTGAATATCTGAAGGGCTAATGTATATTGAAATGACTTGAAAACCGTTAATAGCTATGTCTGTAAACATAATCAAGTGATTTAATTCATGCTCAATTCTGGGGTAATAATAATAATAACACCAGCTCTCATTTGTTATCAAATAGCACTTTATATATATTTATTTACTTGTTCGGTTTTAATTACCACAAAGTAGCATCCCATCTTACAGATGAAGAAGCTGAGGCCCAGAGACTTTTCCAAGGACACTCAGCAAGATGGAAGATGAACCTGGTGGAAGACGGACCTGGTGGTCAGTTTGGCTCCAGAGTCAGCACTCTTAACCAGGACGCTAATACTGTAGAGTGCAAGTATCTCTTAGCTATAGTTTCATGTGCCAGATATTTTTAAAATGTGTCCTGTTGAGGAAATAAAATAGGGACCCCAGAAGAGATCATTTCAAAATGGGACAGAAAGCCCATGGAACAGTATTGCCACTTAGTCTAAAAGTGTAAATTTTCTTCTCGAGGCAAGTGGGAACCTGAATGGACACATAGAAACCTGCTGTCCGTAACGAATGTGTCCTCGGGCGTGGGAGTCAAGGAAAGGGCCCTCATGGCTGAAAGGGGTCAGCAGGGCTTAGATCAGAAGTTTGCGCCCTGAGATGTTCTCTGTAACATGAAGATAACAGACGTGGTGACGGTAACCAGTTTGAACTTTTAAAGGAAGTCTGAACTATGTCAAGCTCCTGATTTACCATCCTCCACTTTCCCATAGGGGAAGCCTTCCAAGCAAAAGGCAGAGGGTGAGGCAAAAGCTGTGAAGTGAGGCTGCGACGGCAAATTACAGTCTAGAATGACTTTTCCCTGTGGTAGTATGTCTACCTCTCTTTCCTTGCCAACAGCCCTCCTTCCCAGACTTACACACGCACCAGCATTATTCACCATTGATGATTATTTTATCTGCATAGCGAACTAAACGTGTTGCTGTCATAAAAGGAAAGGAACAGACTTCTAAAATTGCTTCATGAAGGAGCTCTCCTATATCAGTGCCGTTAAATTAAATTTCTGCTCTGAATGATGAATAAAAATGGCTTGTGATTTTTTTTTCTTGGGTGATTCATTTGGTTTGAACTTCAAGGCAATTCCTCAGAAATGGAAAGAGGCTGTTTAAAAATCAGCTGCGAGGTTGTCATTTAAAAATTGTTTTTGAAAGTGAGGTGATCTCTGCCCGCAATGAATGATAGAAGAGAAATTTGAAAATCCTGAACTCAGTTCTCAAAGACATCATCTCTGAAAAAGAAGCTTAAGAAATTTTAAGTAGCCTCTAAAAAAAGCAATTTGAAGGGAGTGAAGGAACGAGAATAAAATCTTAATTTTTTAAGCGAAAAATTATACCTTTTCTTATATGAAGAGAAGAGTTTCTGGGTACCTCTATCTTACATCTCCCTTAGGAAATTATTAGCATTCCTCAGCAAAATCTAATACCTCTTCTTAAAAAAACAAAACTTAGTATAAGCCTAAAAACAATACTTTGTATATGTCATGGTTGCTATATCTTCAGTGGATGGTATAATAATATTTAAATCTTTTTATTAGGCATTAAGTTCTTTCAGATATTCTGGTGGCAGAATACAATGTTAAAGGTCACCAATAGAATTCATATTACGCAGTTTTTCTTCTTAAAATCTATTCTCTTTTTCTTCTAAAATGTAATTTAAAAACTGTTCCTCTGGGGAATGTCTTGGGCTATTGGGAGGACTTCAGACCACTGGCGTTATTCCGTGGATTTCTCACCTAGTTTACCAGCTTCCAGCTCACCCCACACACACTCTTGCAAGTTCATCCATGACCCTGGAAAGACTTGCTCATGAAATTATCCCATAAAGCCTTTATCATTTTATTCAATCTGTGTTAAAATAAAAATAACCCTGCAAGAAATGAGGCTTTAGGTGAATGACTTTCCAAATGTTCAAAACAGTTTTGTTTTTTCCAGCTGCACAATTCAAAGTTAAAGGAACTCTCTTTTGGAATTGCCACTAGGAGCAGATCAGGGGAGATGCAGACTGCGAAGATGCAGAAGGGTGGGGTGGGCCGCCAGCTTTCTGCCTCACATCCCACAGTCCCAGAGAGAGGCCTGATGGCCCAAGTTAAATCCTAAAGTTGCTGAGGTATCCAATCTGTGGAGATTAAAGCACAATGTGCTTAAACTCTTTGCTGTTGGTGGTAAAAGAAAAAACCTTGTGAAAACCTTGTTCTTTCCAACAATTCAGGAAATTCCGGAGGAGGTAAAGTACTTAGTTACATTTTTTCTTAGTCATCTCTAGCTTCAAAAGCCCATTTTCTCTGAATTAATTCAATTTACACATCATTTCACCTTCGTTCACCAGCTGTCCAGGTTCCCTTGTTGTGACCTAGAGCTGCATCTCAGATCCATTTCTTTCATTTCCACACACAGATAAAAACACCAAAGGCCTTGGTGCCGGTGGTTCTATAACACAATAATGTGAACAGCTTAAGAACGACTACTAGATATCTAAGTTCTTACGGAGTATTTCTGTTATTCTACCAACCTGGATGCTGGCTTTCCTTTTTCTCCAGCCCTGTCTTCTCCTGCCTCCCCAATTCCTTCTTCACCTCACAAAGTCATTTCTTTGAAAAGTAGTTGTCTCCCTCCTACCTATTCTTGCCAGCTTCACCTTTCTTTCTACAGTGTTAAACCAAAAATATTCCTTTCTCAGAAAGAATTCTAGTACCAGCTTATAAAATAACACCCTTTTCGACTTACTACTTTAGCATAAATAAAGCATGCAGAGACTTACTACTTTAGCATAAATAAAGCATCCCAGAACAAGTTTTCAGCTCAGGGTGGCAAAGAGAAAGAGAGGAAGTCCTCAGTAGAATGGGGTATATAGAGGTAGAGGGAAGATGCAAAGGGGCGGAGGTCCTAGGAAGGGGTGCAGTGGCAGTGGAAACAAGCCTGCCACCTGCCACCGTATGGCTTAGCTTTGTCCCTGCTCCCTACAAAGGCTCTCCACTGACTATGTCTCCATTAACTCAAGTTCTTGATTCTAAGTTTTTAAACCAGAATTGTGATACTACAAATTTATTTTGTTACTGTCTCCGGATTTCCAAATGCTGCCTCTCAGAAGTACTTTTATCACCCCCTCTCTACCAGCTAATAATATATTCTCTCTACAGATTCTGGCATTAATGACTCAGGATCATAACCTCCTGTGAATTGTATATTATCAAATCTCCTTTCCAGCGGCTGAGATTAGAATAAAGAGAAGTTAATAAGTTGCATAGAGTCACAAAATGAGTCATTAGAACTAGGGACAGATTTCAGACACTGAAGCTACACATCCTGCTTCTCAATAGACCCGCAGACTGCATATTAATTTAACTTCCCTGCAAAAAAGCTGAATCACGCTGTCCTCTTCTGTGTCATGCTCCCTGCTCAGAGAGGGCTCACTGCCTTCGATGCTTCATGCTCATTCTGTCATCTATCTAAATAATTTTAAAGGAATTTTACAAATATTTCTAGAACCTTCTACCTTACATAGTGATCTAATGTCAGTCTTTTCGAAGAAGTTGAAATGACTGCATTCTAAACAGCAAAGGTTGAAATGACCGCATTCTAAACAGCAAAGTACCATAACATTCTTCCCTACAAACTGCCCACATGCATTCATTTAACTTCAGTCCATTATTCAGTGCTTTTTGCTTTAGATCATTTGAGCTAAAGGGTGTTTTCTTGAAAAAAGAAAAAAAGGTTTGGAAAGAAAAGTTAGACCAACAGTCTTGGGAATCTTCAGTACTTGGGGAAAGGTAGGGAAGAAAGGACTTCTGAATCAGAAAATAAACATACTCATTGGTGCCAAAGCCAAGGTTTGTCAAGTCCAAAAGTTTGCTTGCAGACATTTTTGTTTGTTTGTTTTGCTTTGATTTTTTTGAAGTATAGTTGATTTACAATGTTGTGTTAATTTCTGCTGTATAGCAAAGTGATTCAGTTATACATATATATACATTCTTTTTTTAATATTCTTTTAATTATTGTTTATCATAGGATACTGAATATAATTCTCTGTACTATACAGTAAAACCTTGTTGTTTATCCATTCCATATATAATAGCATACATCCACTAACCCCAACCTCCCAGTCCATCCCTCCCCCAACCCCCTCTTCCTTGGCAACTGCCAATCTGTTCTCTATGTCCCTGAGTCTGTTTCTGTTTTGTAGATAGGTTCATTTGTGTCATATTTTAGATCCCACATGTAAGTAATATCATATGGTATTTGTCTTTCTCTTTCTGACTTATTTCACTTAGTATGATGATCTCTAGTTGCATCCATGTCACTGCAAATGACATTATTTTGTCCTTTTTCATGGCTGAGTAGTATTCCATTGTATATATGTACCACATCTTCTTTATCCATTTATCTGTCGATGGACACTTAGGTTGCTTCCATGACCTGGCTATTGTAAATAGTGCTGCAATGAACACTGTGGTACATGACTCTTTTTGAATTATGGTTTTCTCAGGTTATATGCCCAGTAGTGGGATTGCTGGGTCATATGGTAGTTCTATTTTTAGTTTTTTAAGGAACCTCCATACTGTTCTCCATACTGGCTGTATCAATTTACATTCCCACCAACAGTGCAAGAGAGTTCCCTTCTCTCCACACCCTCTCCAGCATTCATTGTTTGTAGATTTTTTGATGATGGCCATTCTGACTGGTGTGAGGTGTTACCTCGTTGTAGTTCTGATTTGCATTTCTCTAATGATTAATGATGTTGAGCATCCTTTCATGTGCTTGTTGGCAATCTGTATATCTTCTTTGGAGAAATATCTATTTAGATATTCTGCCCATTTTTGGATTGGGTTGTTTGTTTTTTTGATACTGAGTTGCATGAGCTGCTTGTATATTTTGGAGATTAATCCTTTGTCAGTTGCTTCATTTGCAACTATTTTCTCCCATTCTGAGGGTTGTCTTTTCATCTTGTTTATGGTTTCCTTTGCTGTGCAAAAGCTTTTAAGTTTCATTAGGTCCCGTACAGATACTCACCTGGTTGGGTTACCAGACAGAATACAGGATGCCCAGTTTAGTTTGAAGTTTAGATAAACAATGAATCATTTTTTCATATAAACATGCTCCAAATTATTTTTTATTTATCTGAAATTCAAATTTAATAGGTACTCTGTATTTTATCTACTGAATCTGGCAACCCTATCAACTAGGGAAATATACTTGTTTCAGAACGGACTGTCAAGATTGCAGCTCAGAAACCTGATGTTGTTGGCACAGACAGTGGGCCAAGTCATTTATTACTTGTTAGAAAAGTAGCTGTCGGGAGAGTCAGATAGCCATACCAGGCTATCTATACATTCTCCCCTGTAGGCAAGTTGAATATGATGGTTTCTTGGTGAGCAAGTTCTCCCCTCCTATAGGGTTGCTGAGCCAAGGAAATGGTAGAGTTCAGCTCCCTGGGATGGGCACTGCCAACATTTGCTTCTATAGTTCTCCTTTTCCTCAGTCTTCATGGATTCTCTTCTGACTGGTACATTTTATATTTAAAATGACCATTTAATTGAAGATAATCCATTCTTGCCTAACTTAGAACAAATCTGTCTGTTCAATTTGACTCTACACATCTTTGATTGATCTGTTATATCTTGATCTTAAAGTTTAACCTTTCACATTAATCTCATTTTGTAATATTTAATCTTCATGGTGGTAACCTTCCTATGGTCCATATTCTGAAAAAAAATTCTAGTATATGAATAAAAGACACACTGGTACAGAAAGGCACTTTTTTAGAGGTTCAAAGAAAATGAAAAAAACAAAAAGATATTTTTGAGAATTTAAGATCTTTTTTTTTTTCTGGCTAACTTCCTTCAGGAAGCTAAGGAAGATGACCTTTAAATAGACTGAACAGACCCAGAAATATAATAAGTAGTCGCACACAGTCCTACCTCCCTAATAAACAGTCTGCAGCAGAATCCCTCTGACCCCAATCTCAAACTCAGGAAACAGTTACAGTCATAAGCAAGAAGATGAGTGTTTCTTTAGAAGTCCTGCCAAGACAAACGTCTGCCACCAAAGTAAGTGGTGGCCTCCTGAACCTCAGAGTCTTCAAGGAAGTTAGGAACAGTGAGTTTATTAGGTAATCTTCCTTTTAGGGGGAAAGGCATTTGCTTTTTCTGTATATTCCTGACAGGCAGTAGTACTAATGGACAAATTCACACAATAGTCTGAATGTGACTCAGGGGTTAGTTCAGACATCTTTGGATTGTTACCTCAAGGTTCGCCCATCCATGTAATAACAATTAGGTTTCAAAAATTGAGACTGAGCATTTTTAATCCAAGTAATCTCCTTATCATTGAATGCTTTTAGATAACTTTTGGAAATGTAAACACATAGTACAATATCTAGGAAGTAAAGAACTTCTTACTTACAAGTTATAATCATATATGACAATTTTTCTACTTTCACATTCTTTGTGTGTCCCAAATTAATTCTTTATTCAAAAAGAAGAAATAATTTTAAATTTTCAAATGATGGTATAAATTATAAAATGTTCTATCTGAAGAACTGAGAAATAGGAACCTCTTAAAGGAAAAGTCTAATTCAAGAGAAAAAAATAATTGCAAAAAAACAAGTTGTTTAATTGTAGAGAATCTTAAAATGTATTCTCAATGGACTGGAGCAGTAGATGTTATTTATATATCGGCCACACTTCTCTTTTACAAGGTTTAGGCAATTCAGAACTTTGCACAAAAATCATTTCTTAGTGTTGCAAATGTTTTATTTGATTTCCTATAGGGAAAAAAAAAAAACCCAGAAAGAATAACTGATGGAAAAAGAAGCAAAAGGCTCCCAACCCTTTTAGAGTATTAAAATATATGGACATTGGAGGGATCATTCACTCTACAAATATTTACAGAGATCATATTATTTGCCAGACACGTGATAGAAGCTGGTAATGCAGAAATGGACTGCATTGTCAGTGTTCCTTTTCTTATGGAACTCACAGTCGATCACTCTGCTGCCTGTATGGTAGCCATTAGTCACATGTAGATATTAAAATTAAATAAAACTTAAAATTCAGTTCTTAAGTCACATTATTCACATTTTTAAGTGTTTTATATTACAAAACAATTCCATTATCACAGAAAATTCTATTAAGTAATGTTGGTAGTAAAAGAACTATATAGTAATCAAATCATCACATATATAAATACATGATTACAAACCATGATAAATGCTCTGAAATAAAGATAAAGGTGCTTCAAGAGCATAAAGCAAAGTGATTTGAACTAATCTAGGGTGTGATAGAAGGCTTTCCTAAGGAAATAATGGTTGACCTTATAGTGGAAGGATGAGTAGGAAAAAAAAGTAGCCATGGGTTGAAATAGTGGTCATGCCAGAGGGAACAATGTGAGCAAAGGTCCTGAAGCAGGAGGGACCCCTAGATTCAGAGGGATCCAAGGAAGGCTGGGAAGCAGGAAAGGGGTGTGTGATGAGGCTGAAAATGTTGGTAAAGGCAAGTTACATGAAAAATGAGTCTTTCTCCTGGGAGTAATCCGCAGCCATTGAAGGATTTTTAGCGAGGCGGTAGCTTGATCAGATGCTAATTTTAATGCAGCAGGATGGGGCTCTGACCCTTTCAATCCTTTAGCTCTTCTCATCCTCAGCCTTGCTGGGAGGTTGCTGTTTAACAGCAACATGTCAAAGATATTCCATGGAAGGCAATCTCTAGTAGCAAGAGAGCAGTTTGTGGATCTCCTAGGTTCTCCATTCTGAAGAATGAGAAGATCCAGGGGAAAAGGAACCAGCCCGTCTTCATCAAAAAGATGAAGACCCCACGAAGATGCAGTAGGAAAAGGGAGGAGGGTGGAATACCATGGGGGACTTTCCACCTGACCATTCATAGTGAACTCAACACTCACTGAAAGTTGCTTCTAGAGGACATTAATAATAACAAAAAGTGACATTTATCCAATAAATATTATGTACCTATCACTGTATTAAGTATTTTGCCTGTTTAAAGTCATTAATCTTTTAAATATATGTGTGTGTGTATGTCCTGTAAAATAACTCTTATTATTCTCATTATCTAAATCATTGTTCTCTTTGAAGTGTGGTCTCCAGATTAGCAGAATCAGCATTACCTGGAAACCTGTTAGGAGTTCAAAATCTCAGGCCCTATGTCAGACCCCCTGAATCAGAAACTGGGGACGAACGCAGCATTCTGAGTTTGCACAAGACCTCCAAGTGATTCTGCTGCACACACTAAAGTTTGAGAACCATTGATCAAGAGCAAAGCTGCCTGGATTAAATTTTAGCTCTGTCCGTTTCAGCTGTGTAATCTTGGGAAAATCACTTAACAATTTTAGAGATAAATGACTAAATTGCTTCAATAGTGTAACTCTCATCTCCTTTGTTTTGTTTCATTATTTTTCTATCATTACAAAACGATTCTCTTTATCTCAGATGATTTTTTTACATAAACTATAGTTTTCATGATAATAGGTTAAACAATGATGAGAGCACATTAAAATGACAGCCTGAATTTATCATCTATAGATTTGTGACCTTCTTAAACAATATTGAGAACCCCCGAAGTGGTAATGGAAAACAGCAAACATCAAGGGTGACTGATAAATAATATTGATTTATTTTGCCTGTTTTTAACTTTTTAAATGAAATGATACTCAATATTATGTCTTGCTTCTTTAGTTCAAAACTATGCTCTTAAGTACAGTTGAGGTTTGTTCACTGTTATGCTGTATAATATTCCATAGTATTACAAGTTAATAGTGCAGCGTTTGGCAATTTTTTTTTTTTATTTTTACTAAGAAAACTTCTTTGAATGTACTGGAACATGTATTTTGCTTCAATGTGCAGGCATTTCTTGAGGATAGATACCTCGAAGGAGAACTACAGGGTCATAGGATATGCACACCTTTAGTTTTGCCAAGTAATACAAAACCTTATTGTATCAGATTATATTCTCACCACAAATGTATTTCTCATTATTTCACACCCTCACCAGCATTTTATTTGTTCTTTTCTGTCCATCATCTAAATACACTCCCATATTTCTTTATCTGCCTATTTCCTGAAATCTTCCTCTGGGGCTTTAACATCATGTTAATAATTTTTCTACATATTAATTAGTTCAGAGAGTCTTGACTTCCTCCTACTCAGTGACCCTCCTCTCTATCACAGGTCATCTACTCACTGACCATCCATTGAATATCATCACTGCTCACACAATTTCTCCATCTCAAAACCTTTTTCACCATGGCTCTTGGTATTTAGGGAGGTAATAATTACGTCCTGCATTTCCAACAAAGTTCAGAATCAGGTGAGAAATTTAGAAAGGTATCAGACAGGTGAAGATTTATTATTGTTGGTGCCAAAGGAGAATGTAGCATGGGCTTAGGCATAATGGGATTCCTACTGCTTTCCCTCATGAATGAAAACCTTCCCTCCCAGAAATGAAGTCCTTCCAAATGAAAAAAGAATTCTTGTTTCTCAAGAGCGCCATGGAAGGAGCTGTGCCAAAGGCTATTTTCCTGATCTTACCATGAAATAAGTTGCTGTTCTTCCTTTGAGAGAAGAATAAAAAGTATTCCTTCTACAAGTTTTCCTTCTGTGACATGAGTTACCTCTATTCCTGGGAAATGTGAGAAGAAGCCTACCCTTATAACGATAACTTTATAATCTTCTACTTCTTCACCCTGTTGTCACTATCAAAGAATCTGTTCCTCATCTACATATAATCACAAGCCTTTGCTTATTCTATTTTTTTCCACATCTCTTCTAGGCTCACGTGTTCTCCAACCCAGGCACCTCACATCTATTCAGCTCAACAATCACCTGACATCACCCAAGAATTTTTTCCTTGACTTACCTCCATTCCTCCTCTGTCAATCCGTACCTCTGAATCACCAACAATTTCTGCTCGTTCCTGTTTCGCTTCTTGGACTTTTAATGTTTTCCTGGCTTTACTGAGGAATAATTGACAAATAAAAATTGTGTATCTTTAAGGTGCACAATGTGATGGGTTTTTTGGATTTCTACATCTTTATTGGAGTATAATTGCTTTACAGTGGTGTGTTAGTTTCTGCTTTATAACAAAGTGAATCAGTTATACATATACATATGTTCCCATATCTCTTCCCTCTTGCATCTCCCTCCCTCCCACCCTCCCTATCCCACCCTTCTAGGTAGTCACAAAGCACCGAGCTGATCTCCCTGTGCTATGCAGCTGCTTCCCACTAGCTATCTATTTTACATTTGGTAGTGTATATATGTCCATGCCACTCTCTCGCTTTGTCACAGCTTACCCTTCCCCCTCCCCATATCCTCAAGTCCATTCTCTAGTAGGTCTGTGTCTTTATTCCTGTCTTACCCCTAGGTTATTCATGACATTTTTTTTCTTAAATTCCATATATATGTGTTAGCATACGGTATTTGTCTTTCTCTTTCTGACTAACTTCACTCTGTATGACAGACTCTAGGTCTATCCACCTCATTACAAATAGCTCGATTTCGTTTCTTTTTATGGCTGAGTAATATTCCATTGTATATATATGCCACATCTTCTTTATCCATTCATCCGATGATGGACACTTAGGTTATTTCCATCTCCGGGCTATTGTAAATAGAGCTGCAATGAACATTTTGGTACATGACTCTTTTTGAATTATGGTTTTCTCAGGGTATATGCCCAGTAGTGGGATTGCTGGGTCATATGGTAGTTCTATTTGTAGTTTTTTAAGGAACCTCCATACTGTTCTCCATAGTGGCTGTACCAATTAACATTCCCACCAGCAGTGCAAGAGTGTTCCCTTTTCTCCACACCCTCTCCAGCATTTATTGTTTCTAGATTTTTTGATGATGGCCATTCTGAGTGGTGTGAGATGATACCTCATTGTAGTTTTGATTTGCATTTCTCTAATGATTAATGATGTTGAGCATTCTTTCATGTGTTTGTTGGCAGTCTGTATATCTTCTTTGGAGGAAAGTCTATTTAGGTCTTCTGCCCATTTTTGGATTGGGTTGTTTGTTTTTTTGTTATTGAGCTGCATGAGCTGCTTATAAATTTTGGAGATTAATCCTTTGTCAGTTGCTTCATTTGCAAATATTTTCTCCCATTCTGAGGTTTGTCTTTTCATCTTGTTTATGGCTTCCTTTGCTGTGCAAAAGCTTTGAAGTTTCATTAGGTCCCATTTGTTTATTTTTGTTTTTATTTCCATTTCTCTGGGAGCTGGGTCAAAAAGGATCTTGCTGTGATTTATGTCATAGAGTGTTCTGCCTATGTTTTCCTCTAAGAGTTTGATAGTTTCTGGCCTTACATTTAGGTCTTTAATCCATTTTGAGCTTATTTTTGTATATGGTGTTAGGGAGTGACCTAATCTCATACTTTTACATGTACCTGTCCAGTTTTCCCAGCACCACTTATTGAAGAGGCTGTCCTTTCTACACTGTACATTCCTGCCTCCTTTATCAAAGATACGGTGACCGTATGTGCATGAGTTTATCTCTGGGCTTTCTATCCTATTCCATTGATCTATCTTTCTGTTTTTGTGCCAGTACCATACTGTCTTGATTACTGTAGCTTTGTAGTATAGTCTGAAGTCAGGGAGTCTGATTCCTCCAGTTTCGTTTTTCTTTCTCAATCCTGCTTTGGCTATTCGGGGTCTTTGGTGTTTCCATACAAATTGTGAAATTTTTTGTTCTAGTTCTGTGAAAAATGCCAGTGGTCCAGTTTGATAGGGATTGCATTGAATCTATAGATTGCTTTGGGTAGTAGAGTCATTTTCACAATGTTGATTCTTCCATTCCAAGAACATGGTATATCTCTCCATCTATTTATATCATCTTTAATTTCTTTCATCAGTGTCTTATAATTTTCTGCATACAGGTCATTTGTCTCCTTAGGTAGGTTTATTCCTAGATATTTTATTCTTTTTGTTGCAATGGTAAATGGGAGTGTTTTTTGATTTCACTTTCAGAATTTTCATCATTAGTGTATAGGAATGCCAGAGATTTCTGTGCATTAATTTTGTATCCTGCTACTTTACCAAGTTCATTGATTAGCTCTAGTAGTTTTCTGGTAGCATCTTTCAGATTCTCTAGGTCTAGTATCATGTCATCTGCAAAGAGTGACAGCTTTACTTCTTCTTTTCCGATTTGGATTCCTTTTATTTCCTTTTCTTCTCTGATTGCTGTGGCGAAAACTTCCAAAACTATGTTGAATAAGAGTGGTGAGAGTGGGCAACCTTGTCTTGTTCCTGATCTTAGTGGAAATGCTTTCAGTTTTTCACCATTGGGGACGATGTTGGCTGTGGGTTTGTCATATATGGCCTTTATTATGTTGAGGTAAGTTCCCTCTATGACTACTTTCTGCAGGGTTTTTATCATAAATGGGTGTTGAATTTTGTTCAAAGCTTTCTGTGCATCTATTGAGATATCATATGGTTTTTCTTCTTTAATTTGTTAATATGGTTTATCACATTGATTGATTTGCATATATTGAAGAATCCTTGCATTCCTGGAATAAGCCCCACTTGATCATGGTGTATGATCCTTTTAATGTGCTGTTGGAATCTGTTTGCTAGTATTTTGTTGAGGATTTCTGCATCTATGTTCATCAGTGATATTGGCCTGTAGTTTTCTTTCTTTGTGACATCTTTGTCTGGTTTTGGTATCAGGGTGATGGTGGCCTCGTAGAATGAGTTTGGGAGTGTTCCTCCCTCTGCTATATTTTGGAAGAGTTTGAGATGGATAGGTGTTAGCTCTTCTCTAAATGTTTGATAGAATTCTCCTGTGAAGCCATCTGGTCCTGGGCTTTTGTTTGTTGGAAGATTTTTAATCACAGTTTCAATTTCAGTGCTTGTGATTGGTCTGTTCATTATTTCTTTCTGATTCAGTCTTGGCAGGTTGTGCATTTCTAAGAATTTCTTCCAGGTTGTCCATTTTATTGGCCTAGAGTTGCTTGTAGTAATCTCTCATGATCTTTTGTATTTCTGCAGTGTCAGTTGTTACTTCTCCTTTTTCATTTCTAATTCTATTGATTTGAGTCTTCTCCCTTTTTTTCTTGATGAGTCTGGCTAATAGTTTATCAATTTTGTTTATCTTCTCAAAGAACCAGCTTTTAGTTTTAGTGACCTTTGCTATCATTTCCTTCATTTCTTTTTGATTTATTTCTGATCTGATCTTTATGATTCCTTTCCTTCTGCTAACTTTGGGGTTTTTTTGCTCTTCTTTCTCTAAATTCTTTAGGTGCAAGGTTAGGTTGTTTATTCGAGATGTTTCCTGTTTCTTAAGGTAGGATTGTATTGCTATAAACTTCCCTCTTAGAACTGCTTTTGTTGCATCCCATAGGTTATGGGTCGTCGTGTCTCCATTGTCATTTTTTTCTAGGTATTTTTTGATTTCCGCCTTGATTTCTTCAGTGATCACTTCGTTATTAAGTAGTGTATTGTTTAGCCTCTGTGTGTTTGTGTTTTTTACAGATCTTTTCCTGTAATTGATATCTAGTCTCATAGCGTTGTGGTTGGAAAAGATACTTGATACAGTTTCAATTTTCTTAAATTTACCAAGGCTTGATTTGTGACCCAAGGTATGATCTACCCTGGAGAATGTTCCAAGAGCACTTGAGAAAAATGTGTATTCTTTTGTTTTTGGATGGAATGTCCTATAAATATCAATTAAGTCCATCTTGTTTAATGTATCATTTAAAGCTTGTTTTTCCTTATTTACTTTCATTTTGGATGATCTGTCCATTGGTGAAAGTGGGGTGTTAAGTTCCCCAACTATGAATGTGTTACTGTTGATTTCCCCTTTTATGGCTGTTAGTATTTGCCTTTGTATTGAGGTGCTCCTATATTGTGTGCATAAATATTTACAATTGTTATATCTTCCTCTTGGATCGATCCCTTGATCATTATGTAGTGTCCTTCTTTGTCTCTTCTAATAGTCTTTATTTTAAAGTCTATTTTGTCTGATATGAGAATTGCTACTCCAGCTTTCTTTTGATTTCCATTTGCATGGAATATCTTTTTCCATCCCCTCACTTTCAGTCTGTATGTGTCTCTAGGTCTGAAGTGGGTCTCTTGTAGACAGCATATATATGGGTCTTGTATTTGTATTCATTCAGCCAGTCTGTGTCTTTTGGTGGGAGCATTTAATCCATTTACATTTAAGGTAATTATCGATATGTATGTTCCTATTCCCATTTTCTTAATTGTTTTGGGTTTGTTATTATAGGTCTTTCCTTCTCTTGTGTTTCTTGCCTAGAGAAGATCCTTTAGCATTTGTTGTAAAGCTGGTTTGGTGGTGCTGAACTCTCTCAGCTTTTGCTTGTCTAAAGGTTTTAATTTCTCCATCAAATCTGAATGAGATCCTTGCTTGGTAGAGTAATCTTGGTTGCAGGTTTTTCTCCTTCATCACTTTAAATATGTCCTGCCACTCCCTTCTGGCTTGCAGGGTTTCTGCTGAAAGGTCAGCTGTTAACCTTATGGGGATTCCCTTGTGTGTTATTTGTTGTTTTTCCCTTGCTGCTTTTAATATGTTTTCTTTGTATTTAATTTTTGACAGTTTGATTAATATGTATCTTGGCGTGTTTCTCCTTGGATTTATCCTGTATGGGACTCTTTGTGTTTGCTGGACTTGATTAACTATTTCCTTTCCGATATTAGGGAAGTTTTCAACTATAATCTCTTCAAATATTTTCTCAGTCCCTTTTTCTCTCCTTCTTCTGCAAGCCCTATAATTCGAATGTTGGTGCATTTAATATTGTCCCAGAGGTCTCTGAGACTGTCCTCAGTTCTTTTCATTCTTTTTTCTTTATTCTGCTTTTCAGTAGTTATTTCCACTATTTTATATTCCAGGTCACTTATCCGTTCTTCTGCCTCAGTTATTCTGCTATTGATCCTATCTAGAGTATTTTTCATTTCATTTATTGTGTTGTTCATTGTTGTTTATTTCATCTTTAGTTCTTCTAGGTCCTTGTTAAATGTGTCTTGCATTTTATCTATTCTATTTCCAAGATTTTGGGTCATCTTTACTATCACTATTCTGAATTCTTTTTCAGGTAGACTGCCTATTTCCTCTTCATTTGTTAGGTCTGGTGGGTTTTTACCTTGCTCCTTCATCTGCTATGTGTTTCTCTGTCTTCTCATTTTGCTTATCTTACTGTGTTTTGGGTCCCCTTTTTGCAGGCTGCAGGTTTGTAGTTCCCATTGTTTTTGGTGTCTGTCCCCAGTGGCTAAAGTTGGTTCAGTGGGTTGTGTAGGCTTCCTGGTGGAGGGGACTAGTTAGTGCCTGTGTTCTGGTGGATGAGGCTGGATCTTGTCTTTCTGGTGGGCAGGTCCACGTCTGGTGGTGTGTTTTGGGGTGTCTGTGGACTTATTATGATTTTAGGCAGCCTCTCTGCTAATGGGTGGGGTTGTGTTCCTGTCTTGCTAGTCGTTTGGCATAGGGTGTCTAGCACTGTACCTTGCTGGTCATTGAGTGAAGCTGTGTGCTGATGTTGAGATGGAGATCTCTGGGAGATTTTCACCATTTGATATTACGTGGAGCTGGGAGGTCTCTTGTGGACCAGTGTCCTGAAGTTGGCTCTCCCACCTCAGAGACACAGCACTGACTCCTGGCTGCAGCATCAAGAGACTTTCATCCACATGGCTCAGAATAAAAGGGAGAAAAAGTAGAAAGAAAGAGGATAAAAGAAAATAAAGGTAAAATAAAATAAAGTTATTAAAATAAAAAAATAATTATTAAGAAAAAAAAATTTTTTAAGTAAAAAAAAAAACGGAGGGATAGAACTGTAGGATAAATGGTGAAAGCAAAGCTATACTGACAAAATCTCACACAGAAGCATACACACACACTCACAAAAAGAGGAAAAGGGGAGAAAATAATAAATCTTGCTCTCAAAGTCCAGCTTCTCAATTTGGGATGATTCGTTGTCTATTCAGGTATTCCACAGATGCAGAGTACATCAAGTTGATTGTGGAGATTTAATCCACAATCTGGGAGAGATTGTGGCTGCTGGGAGAGATTTCCCTTTCACTTCTTTGTTCACACAGCTCCCCAGGTTCAGCTTTGGATTTGGCCCCGCCTCTGCGTGTAGGTCGCAGGAGGGCATCTGTTCTTCGCTCAGACAGGATGGGGTTAAAGGAACCACTGATTCGGGGGCTCTGGCTCACTCAGGCCGTGGGGGAGGGAGGGGTATGGAGAGCGGGGCGAGCCTGCGGCTGCAGAGGCCGGCATGACGTTGCACCTGCCTGGGGCGCGCCATGCATTCTCCCGGGGAAGTTGTCCCTGGATCCCTGGACCCTGGCAGTGGCGGGCTGCACGGGCTCCCGGGAGGGGAGTTGTGGATAGTGCCCTGTGCTCACACACAGGCTTTTTGGTGGTGGCAGCAGCAGCCTTAGCATCTCATGCCTGTCTCTGGGGTCAGCACTTTTAGCTGCAGCTCGCGCCCGTCTCTGGAGCTCCTTTAAGCAGCGCTCTTAATCCCTTCTCCTCGCGCATCAGGAAACAAAGAGGGAAGAAAAAGTCTCTTGCCTCTTCGGCAGCTACAGACTTTTTCCCGGACTCCCTCCCGGCTAGCTGTGGTCCAATGTGATGTTTTGATGTAAAATGTTTACATTGTGAAATAATTATCACAATCAAGTTACTTAACATATCCATCCCCCCACATAGTTTCTAAGATACCATTTTTTGTTGTGGTGAGAACATCTGAGATCTACCCTACCAAATTTCAAGTATACAATACAGTACTATTAGCTATAGTCCTAGGCTTCTGAATATTATTTTAGATAGTCATAAGTTTACTAATTATAAATTCAAGCTGTCCTGATTTTAAATGTGTTCTGATAATTTTTAAACATTTAATCCAACTACTTTTTCATATTCATCACATCAATTGTTTTAAAACTCTATTGTTTTCATGTTCTATTTTTGATCCACCACTATCATCCAACAGAAGTCCTCTCACTCACCTAAATATCTACAACACTTTAATTGTTCTTTTTTTCCAGTTTTTGCCTTGTATTGTGGCCCTACTTTCTTTCTTCTACCAGATTATATTATATCTGTGCCTTTTCTATGTGAATTTTGCTGCCTCCATTTTTATGATCCCCATTGTCTTTTGTGCCTAGCCCATGAAATGCCTTTAAATTTTTTAGTAAAAGATTGAGTGAAGAAAACAGTCCTTGAGCCCCTGGGGTTTTATTGATTCTACTGAGAAGGGGTTGGTGGTGATACAGAATCTAACTGTACCCATGATATATATATATGAAGTTCATACACATATAGGAACAGTACTCATCATATATATTTATATATATATATATATATACATTAAAAAATATATATATATACATGAAATAGATCCCTAAATAGCAATTTTACTTCCTATTAATTCAGCTGCAGTTTCTGTATTTTACAAACACTATTATGCCCAACTTAAGATAAATATTAGTTTCTCTCTTCAATATTGCCCTACTTTCAATCCTGATCCTGTCAACATGTGTATAATAGCAAGTCTATATAATAAAGGCGAGCTTGGCTTGTTGTCTATAGAAACTTACCAATGCTATATTCTGTTTATAGTTCTGTTGTGAAAAATAATCTACTGAACCTTAAGTGATTTCCTTGGCTTTGCTGGGGAAATATATGAGGGTATCAGAGAGACAATAACTGGTCACTACTGGGAGACTTTGAATGACAGATAGAATTCATATATACTTAGTAAAGCACATTTTCTTATTAGCAGGAAGTAATAACTAGTAAACCAAGAAAGACCTTAATTTCAGATAACTGAAATTAGAAAATAAACAAGTCAAATAAGCTTACTAAGAGTTGTTTCTTATTTGCAAACATGTAAAAACATCCAAATCTTGATGAAGTTTTAAAAGTGTTATCTAGGGCTTCCCTGTTGGCTCAGTGGTTGAGAGTCCGCCTGCCGATTCAGGGGACACGCGTTCGTGCCCTGGTCCGGGAAGATACCACGTGCGGCGGAGCGGCTGGGCCCGTGAGCCATGGCCGCTGAGCCTGTGCGTCCGGAGGCTGTGCTCCACAACGGGAGAGGCCACAACAGTGAGAGGCCCGCGCACCGCAAAAAAAACACACACACACAAAAAAATTGAAGATACCGTGGTCAGAGATAATGTCTACATAATGCCAAATAATAGCTAGATAACGTTTTTTTTTTTTTTTTTTTCTGTGCGCGGGCCTCTCACTGTTGTGGCCTCTCCCGTTGTGGAGCACAGCCTCCGGACGCACAGGCTCAGCGGCCATGGCTCACGGGCCCAGCCGCTATCTTCCCGGACCAGGGCACGAACGCGTGTCCCCTGAATCGGCAGGCGGACTCTCAACCACTGAGCCAACAGGGAAGCCCT
This sequence comes from Monodon monoceros, assembly GCF_005190385.1. Taxonomy (NCBI): domain Eukaryota; kingdom Metazoa; phylum Chordata; class Mammalia; order Artiodactyla; family Monodontidae; genus Monodon; species Monodon monoceros. The sequence goes on from NW_021703767.1 coordinate 88,233,484, forward strand.
TCAATCATTCTTGTTTCCATTATTTGGTATAAAGCAAAGTGGGTTGCCAATCATTTATGAACACTAATCTTGCCTTTGCTATAAACTAAGTTTATGGTTTAGTGTAATATATTTTACTCTTTCTGTGCCTTTGATGCCTCAGAAAAAAGGCACAAACAGTTTAAAAATATTCCTCTCAACATATCCTCATTGAAAAATAATATTAGACAGGCAGAAGACTTGGAAAGTTCAATTGTGACAAATAATATAACAAATCCTACTCTTCTGTCAAGAGAAACTATATAGATGCAAGATAGAAAATCTATTTCTGAGTTTTGGTCTAGAGTTTCGGGTAAATTACAAATCTCCTCACACCCTTCCTGAAGGGTTAGCACTTTCTTCATTGCAACGTTTGACAAATTGGGATCAACAAGATGGACCTGTAGTTACTTTTCAGAGAGCTATTTACTCTGGGTTGTTAAATCTGACAAATGATGTAGGGTGCTACAGAAGCTCAGCTGTTCAGTGAAAAAAATGAATTATCATTCGAAAGGAGGAATTGCTCTCACTACATATAAATATTAGTCTTGTATTTAAATTCATATAAAATACAGCCTTAATTGCAAATTTACCCCTTATTAGTATCTCATAAACATTAAGAGAATTGTACATGATTTGTCCTTTGAGAAGCTTCCTTAAATATACTACTTAACCAATTCAGTATTAAAAAAGAGATTTATTACCAAATTCAAATCAAATGTCATAGTGAAAGATTTCATGAGAAACTAGCTAAAGAGGTCATGTCAATTACAAATTTGAATTCTCATGGTAAAAAGAGCCTGGACTCTCTCCTTCTCTCTTCTTTCTATATCTCTTATTCAACCACAAATAAATTGTAGATTTTCTGAAAGTCAGCTATTATGTATCCAAAATTAAAATTAAACAGGCCTTTTCAGCTATTTTCTGTCTGCTGTACCTGCTCCAGAGAGAATACAGAATGTAGGGAAGGAAGCAGGGGGAGCAGGGAATCTGTGAAACTACTGAGAATTCAGAGGTCTCTGAGTATGGCCGGATGCTGTCTGCTGGGGAGAATCTGAATGGGCCTGTTAAGGAGGATGCTGGCTTTCCTCCCCTTTCCTTATGTGCTAAGATTCCATGACTATGTACAGAGAGCCAAAGAAAAAAACGTGCGAACTTGGATCCAGGGCAAGTACTTAGTAATTAGATGGGAGAGGTGATTTCTAATTTGACACAGGAAGGAGACACATGTACTGTATTTTAGCCCCATTGAACCTCAGCTGATTTTCTAAGACAGAAAAGCTGAATTATATAGTGACTTAAATATGAGGGCTATATTACATGGGACAAGTGCTTTAATAAATGAATAGTACAGGAAATAAACATATTTTTGAAGAGCACAGCCTTTGGAGTTAGAAGTATCTGAGTTCAAATTACAGCTCTCTCTTGAAGTAGCTGCATAAAAGCGGACAATTTACTTCATCTCCCCAACTCTCAGTTGTCCCTGGTGCTGAAGGAAATAACAACATCATGAACATGGCATTGTTTTCAGGTATAAATGGACTGTTATATAAAGAGCACTCAGAATTGGACTAAAAAATGGTATCTACTAAATTAATGCAGTAAGAGTAGCAATAATTCACCAGTATAAGGGGGGATATTTCTCCCTTTTATTACTGGTTCATTTGTTCATCATTTATTCATTGATTGAACTGGGCTAAGCGCTGGGAATATGAAGGCAAACTAAGATAGTTGTTATCTGTGAAAGACATCATCCTATGCTAGAGATTACTGTGTCTCTGTTTAAACCGACTGGTGTTATACAATCTGTGAAAGAACAATGCATGGTGAACACTGGAGCTAGGAAGGGTGTGGTCAATTTTATGATGTGAGAGAGAAGAGGTCAGGCAAGACTTCATAAAGGAGGTGCATGTTTTTTAATTGAGGTATAGTTGATTTACAATGTTTTGGGTGTACAGAAAACGGATCCGTTTTATATATATATATATATATATATATATATATATATATATATACATACACACACACATATATATCTATATAAATATTCTTTTTTAGATTCCTTTCCATTATAGGTTATTACAAGACATTGAGTATAGTTCCCTGTGCTATACAGTAGGTCTTTGTTATGTATTTATTTTATATATAGTAGTGTGTATCTGTTAATCCCAAATTCCTAATTTATCTGCCCCCCTTTCCCATTTGGTAACCATTAGTTTGTTTTCTCTGTCTGTGAGTCTATTTCTGTTTGTAAATAAATTCATTTGTATCACTTTTTTAGATTTCACATATAAATACCTTATGATATTTGTCTTTCTCTGTATGACTAACTTTACTTAGTATGATAATCTCTAGGTCCATCCATGTTGCTGCAAATGGCATTATTTCATTCTTTTTTATGGCTGAGTAATATTCCATTGTATATATATATACCACATCTTCTTTATCCATTCATCTGTCAATGGATATTTAAGTTGCTTCCATGTCTTGGCTATTGTAAATAGTGCTGCTATGAGCATTGGGGTGCATGTATCTTTTTGAATTAGAGTTTTTATGTTTTCTGGATATATGCCCCGGGATTGCTGTACCATTGGTAATTCTATTTTTAGTTTTTAAAGAACCTCCATACTGTTCTCCATAGTGGCTGTACCAATTTACACTCCCACCAACAGTGTAGGAGGGTTTCCATTTCAAGTAGGTGCATATTTGAGCACATCTTGGAAAATAACAAGGTATTTATTCAATGGAAAGTGTAGGAAAGATATTTCAGATGGACCTGGTAGGATCTCAGTCATTAGGACAAGAGCATCTGGAGGTATGGAAGACATTACAAGGACAAGGAAAGCCTTAGAAAAGGAACTCAGTAGAGCAGAGAAGGAGGACCCTGGAAGGAACAGATCACTATTTATGAGCCACTACAGTCATGCCTTATACAAAAAACAAAGAAATTGGAATCTAATGTTCCTGTCATGTTACTGGTAGGTCTCAAACTCCAATGAGATGTGTGACATCAGAAAATATTTAATCACTTTAAGCCTTTACTTCCCTGAATATAAAATTAAGCTAAGATACCTACCCTGCAGAGTGATTGCGGCGACTAATTAGGTACGATATGTAAAGGATTTAGCAAAGGGTTAGTGTTCAAAATGATTGCAAGTATGCCATTATAGCCAGAATAGCATGCTGTGACTCAAATGCCTGGCAGGCAAGAAGGCAGGAGTGAATCATGAAGGTTCAAGGTTAGGAGGGAAGAGGGATAGGCAGCTCCCAGGGCTGTGAGAGTGGAGGTGTGGAAGAGGAGAAAGCGTACAGACCTCAAATCATAGTGTTCAAAGCAGCCTTGGCTACAGGATTTGCAGGACTCAGAGCAAAATGAAAATGTGGGCCCCTTGTTCAAAAAGCAGGAAAACAGTGCCATTAGAGATACTAGAATACAAAGCTTTTACCTTTAAAATATGTTGTTACTTATGTAACATAAGGGGGTAATAGTGATGCATGAATAACAGCATTAGCATATAAATAGCAAAATATATTTTATTTTATAATTTTATATAATACTATAAATACAGAAGCAACCTAAATGTCCATCAACAGAGGAATGGATAAAGAAGTTGTGGTACACATATACAATGGAATATTACTCAGCCATAAAAAGGAATGAAATTGGGTCATTTCTAGAGACGTGCATGGACGTGTCATACATGTGTCATACAGAGTGAAGTAAGTCAGAAGGAGAAAAACAAATATCGTATATTATTGCATATATGTGGAACCTAGAAGTATGGTACAGATGACCTTAACTGCCAAGAAGAAATAGAGACACAGATGTAGAGAGCAAATGTGTGGAAACCAAGGGGGAAAGGGGTGGGGTGGGAGGAACTGGGAGATTGGGACTGACACATATATAATATACTGTTGATACTATGCATAAAATAGACAACTGATGGGAATTGTACTGTATAGCACAGGGAATCTACTTAATGCACTGTAGTGTCCTAAATGGAGGGGATATATGTAAATGTATGGCTGATTCATTTTGCTGCGCAGTAGAAGCGAACACAACATTGTAAAGCAGTTATACTCCAATAAAAATTAATAAAGAAATAAGACTTTTAAAATGTGTTATCTTAATTTATCATAAGATTTTTCTGTCTTACTTTTCTGCAAATTCTTTTGTAAAGCCATCAAAATATATACTTTTTTTTCCAAAAGTAATTATGAAGATTTTATATTATTCCTGCATGCATACTAGTAATATTTATTGGATACCTACCATATGCAGAATGTGGTCCCAGAGAATGCCACATCTTGGAAGGAACATAAGATAAAGCCACTCCTAGTCTTGACAATATAACCACATAAATACAAAAATAAATTAAAAATTATCAAAGCCCCTCAGTAATTCTGACCTATTGGAGAGAAGTATTTTCTGAATTCAGAAAAATTTTTCTGCTATAGATTATACACATAAACAAATACAATTTTAAGGCTAAGTGCCTTGTGGCTGCATTTGGTTAAATGTTGTTCAGTAGACATTCTGCACTCAACAACAGATTTAAATGTGCCCAAATTATCTGCCTATTAGCTTTAGTTTACATGGAATTCAATCATATGTATGTAGACTTCCTAAAATGGTGAAACTTCCTAAATGGTGAAAGAGACTTCCTAAAATGGTGTAAAAACAACTTTCTTAAGTAGGTACATATTTCCTTTTAAAGATTCCTGTAAATTTTTTTTTTTGCTGTCTTAAAGCTTTATTTTTTTTAATAATTTTGTTTTCAAATGACATAATTGAAAACTGTGTCAGTGCTCTTGTCAAATGCAAGATTATAAATAATTTTTAGTAATTTTTTAATTTTGCGAAGATTCTTCTGATGCAACATATTTTATAGATTGTGACAACTTTGGGATAAATTTGTAAGTTATTTTGAAATGTAAATTTTACTACATATAGAACTAATAATTCTTTTGGAGCAATTTTTCTAAAGAGATTTAATTCTTCATAAAAATCACTTTTATATATAATCCTAACTTAATTTTAAATATAAATTTATACAATGGCACTTTAAAGTTTCTTATAACTGTCTATGCAAGAAATCAAAAGTGGCTTCATGATTTGTATAGAATTCAAAACACCTGTTTCCATATTCTATTGTATCTTCAGTTATAAGGAACACTTAATTATAAAATTATCTTCCATGTTAAAATTAGTTCATTCAAAGCCTTGTATAACAATAGAGTTCTTTTCTTTCAAATGCAACAATCACACTGAATTTATATTTCTAAGCTTGTGGAAATTTGCTTTGCAATGTTGTGGCTGTTTTCAAAGCTAGAGATTCTAAACTCTTTGAAGAGTTCTAATAATTCCCTGAGTTATTTACTTCCTGAGTAATTGACACACACGTGTCCATGTACCTGTTGTTATTCTGTAATAATTTACTGACAAAGTTTACTGCCCAGGCATCTGCTGTTCCTGGCGCTGCGCAGTCTGCAGAGTTAATATTGGTACAGGTGCTGCAGAGACAGGCTTTGGGGCCAGCCTCCCACCGTGAGTCCCAGGGCTGCTCCCATGCAGAGCCCTTCCTCTGGCCCATGGCTGTTACTGCTGCGCTGCCTCTGCTTCTGTGGCCACTGCCACTACCGTCACTCTTGACCCCTCTGTTCCCAGCGCATATGCACTGCCCCTAGACAAGTGCATATGTGCTGGGCAGCCATGCCACTGCTCAGCGCTTGGCGCTGCCCGCGATGCCCTGGGCCTGAGCCTGCATGTCTGCTACCTGGGGTATGTCCCTGCTCACGTTCATGCCCCATTGCCCTATCAGACCTCATTTACAAAACCCAGGTTCAAAGATAGAATTATTCAAAATTTCAATAGGCTTGCCACAGGGCTTTAAAGCCAGTGTGGGGCACTCCGGAGAACAGGGCCCTGTGTAACTGCACTTGTCACAGCCCATGAGGCTGGACTGGTCCAAAGGGAGAATGCTCCATGCATGACAAAGGGACCTAAGTCTACGAGAGAGACACGCACTAAGTACAGAATCCAAATTTTGATAATTGTGTGAAGGAAAAAAGGATGCTATGAGAGAAGATAAGAAGATCCTGTCAGTTAGGTTTGGCAAAAGTCTTGTTCTGAAGCAGGTATATAGTGGGCGAGTCTCCTGCAAGCTCACTGAGTTGTAGTCCTGTTGCCATGTGACACTAATGTTCATTTAGGAAAAGTACTCCTACTTCTTTGACTTAGGTGGTTGGTTGGTGGCATGAGGGTTGTTAGGATATTTGCCAGATTTACTCAGGAACTTAGCAAGTGGATCCAAGGTCTGGAGAGGAGGCAGGAGGGAAAGCCTAGATAATTAGGTGAGCTTCAGCCTTAGGGAAATAGGGATACAAATCAGGAGTCTGGACCAGAGCACAGCCATGAGGGATGTGGACATACTGTGTGGATCTTTAACTCTCTTAGAAAGTTTCCTAATTCAAGTGGATCGAGGTCTTTGACCCATTACCTCACACATCCAGTTTTTAATTGTTGTATAAGCAATTATTCTAAAAGAAATTCTTCCTAAACTAAGGAGAGCTATTTTCTTTGAAAATGCATTTGTGAAGCATGAAATTATACCTTTTCCAAAACATAGATATTTCTTTGTTTTACATCTGAGAGGACAGTTTGGTCTCACAAAACTCTTTCTCTTCCCCATACACAACCCAAGCTTTATTAATCATTTCATTAATCATCTTTGTAAATCATCAAAACTTTTAAATAGGTTCCCTAGGGTATGATATGGGTATGCAAGTTACATATAAATGGTGATGCTAGCTTATTCCCTGAAAACGTATGAAAACACAAATACTTTTTCTTTTTAGATTACTAACTAAAACTATTTTAGCAGAGGTAGAAAAAATCTTAATATACCCTTGAATTATTAACTTATCTTTTACCAACTCAGCACATTTTACAAAAATGCCCTTAGATTTTATTAAACTTAAACTTTAATTTAAAATAGCAATTTATTATAGGTTGGGAAAAACTGCTTTAAATGGAACAGTGTAGTTATTTGGTTGCTGTGTATGTAAATGACCCATTAATGTTTACTTGGAAAAAATGTTCCCTTTGAAATGTCACAGGCAAACAGAATTGCTATAATGCTATCATTAGCATTTAAAATATACCACTCTCCAAAAAATTACATCTGAAAAAGGGTCTGAGTCAGGTTTTCTGTAGAAAGTAAAACCAAATTATTCCATATTCAAATTGCTCTTTGAAACTAATAAAAAATAGATTTTCACCCTAATGTCAGATCGTGAGAGACACTGTCAGCAATTCCTATTGGTTTGGGGGAGTAAGAAAACATGGCTATGATACATGCTGCTCGTTGCCTACCCAATATCTGCTCACTCCTTCGTCGTCACCAAAAGAACCTAGTTTTGTTTGGAACAGCACTGAGCCCCAAAAAATAACACCTTTCTTCACTGCCTTACATTTGGGGCTGGGGCAGGAGATGGTGAATTTCTGAGAAATTTTTTACTTTCCTAATTCAGGAGTTCCCTCCATCCTCCTTCATTCTATATTCTTTTTCCTGCCTAGAACATGGATAGAAGACTGGATACTAAGGATTCAAGCATAAGAATGAAAGCATGTAAAGAGTTGTAATGTAAAAAGCTAGAAGGAAAACAGGACTTTGATAACTTCAGATGAAGCTTCTGCAGCAGCCCTGGACAGTCTTGCTTTGTCTGGACTTCCTGTTATGTGAGAAAAATAATGCCTATTTATTTTAGCCACTGTGGATGGGTTTCTTTGACAGGATGTTAAAAAAATAATCCTAACTGATTCAGAATTTATATGCAGATCAACTTATTCCTAACATTCACAGTGGGAAAACAAACTCTGTGAACACCTAATGTCTGGTAAATTTATTTACCAATAAATTTAAGACTTCAGACTACATATTTCAACATTTATTAGCATAAATTAAAGCCTAAAATTCTAAGTGAGTCTGACTAGTCTGCCCTACTTGGAAACAAATGGAAACATTTACCAAGAAGAGTATGAACTTAAATTTCCAATTCTTAAAATAGACCAGGACTTTCAACACGTGTGTTGTGAGACATCCAATTCATAATGGACTAGTTCCATACATAAGTAGGCAAAACAAATTGGGTAGTTTTTTTTTTTTTACCACTAGGGTCACACGGAGTCTGAGTCTTCTATTTTTAATAAACATTTTTATTAACATACGACACGTGCATGTGTGTACATGCCACAAGTATATAGCTTGATGAATTTTTCAAAGCAAACATGGCTGTATTATGATCACCCTTATCAAGAAGTATAATACTACTCAGCCATAAAAAAGAATAAAATAATGCCATTTGCAGCAACATGGATGGACCTAGAGATTATCACACTAAGTGAAGTAAATTAGAGAGAAAGACAAATATATATCACTTATGTGGAATCTAAAGTATGATACAAGTGAACTTATTTACAAAACAGAAACAGATTCACAGATATAGAAAACAAATTTATGGTTCCCAAAGGGGAAAAGGGGTGGGGGAGGGATAAACTAGGAGTTTGGGATTACCAGATACAAACTACTGTATATAAAATACATAAACAATAAGATCCTACAGCACAGGGAACTATATTCAATAACCTGTAAGAAACCATAATGGAAAATAATATGAGAAAGAATATGTGTGTGTGTGTGTATATATATATATATATATATATATATATATATATATAACTGATTCACTTTGCTGTACTCCAGAAACTAACACAACATTGTAAATCACCTATACTTCAATTAAAAAAAAATACAATACTGGCAACACCACGGAATCTGCTTATGTCCTTCCTACTGTGAGGGGTTCACCCTCCCTTCCTCCCCCAAGATAAACCATTATCCTGACTTCTAACTCCATCAGTTATGTGCACCTGCTTGTGAAACTTTTATAAATATAATCATAACAGTATATACTCTTTGAGTCTGGCTTCTTCTGTTCAACGTTATTTTTGTGAAATTTATCCACATAGTTGCACATAGGAAATTTTATCTATTTTCACTTCTGTACAGTATTCTGTTGTTTGAGTAGACCATAACTTGTTTTTCCATTCTACTGCTGATTTACATTTGGATTGTTTCCTATTTGGGACAGTTATGATTAGTGCTGCTATGAACATTTTCATTCATGTATTTTGTATAGAAATGTACACATTTCTTGTGGGTATATATTTTAAATGGAATTAAAGGGTGATAAAGTATGTATATATTTAGCTTTGGTAGATATAGCCAAATGGTTTCCAATTTATGATCTCCACAGCATTGGATGAGAATTCCAGTTATGCCACATCCATTCTCACTAACACTTTCTTTTTTTACTTTAAAATAAAAAATTATTTTGGCTAGGGTGTGTATTGGTATCTTCTTTAGCTTTAATTTCCATTTCCCTGATTACTATATTGGGGATTTTTCATAGGCTTACTGACCATTTGAATATCCTCATTCATAAAGTAGATGTCCAAGACTACTATCCAGAATTATATTTGACTGTCTTTTACTTATGAATTTTTATAGATCATATATATTCTGAGTAGAAGGGCTTTGTTATTTAAACACATTGCATATGTCTTCTCCAAATCTGTGCCTTACCTATTTATTTCATAATTTTGTCTTTTAATAAAAAGATTTAAATTTTAATGTATTCCAGTTTATTAAAATTTTATATTATGATTACTACTTATATGTCCTATTCAATAAATCTCTACTTACTCCAATGTTGTTCTTCTATGATATCCACGTTCTTCTATGATAGCTATCATTTTTAATGTTTATTTTTGGATTCAGTGTGAGATACAGATAATTTTTATATAGATATTCAACTGACGCAATTTTATTTATTGATTAAAAAAACACACTAATTGTAACCTCCACTGTTTGAGTCGGCTTTGTCATAAATCAAGTTTTCACATATGCGTGGACATAGTTTCTGGACATTTTTACTCTTCTCATTATAAAGGCTAGGAATTAACAGGAGGACAATTAATTTCAGCTGAATCTGGAGACTTCTTTTCAAAGGTAGAGAAATATAAAGACAAACTGCCTGCTAAGTAGTCAGTAAGGTTAACTATTTAGCTTGAGGTTGGTCGAGACTGCTTGGCATCATGGGAAAACAGCTTGGACTTTAAATTCAGACTTGAGTTCACTCCTTGTCTCCAACACTTTCTGAACATTTGACACTAGGCAAGTTTCTAATCTCTCTTGTATGCAGTTTCCTCGTACATCAACAAGGAAAATAAATAATAGCTAAACCACAAGAATGATGTGAGAATTAGATACAGTTTACAGAAAACAACTAACAGACACCAAAGAGGAAAAGTGAGGGGGGGTGATGGTGGGATGAACTGGGAGATTGGGATTGACATATATTCACTAATTTGTATAAAATAGATAACTAATAAGAACCTGCTGAATAAAAAAATAAATAAAATAAAATTCAAGAAAAGAAAAGAAAAGAAAACAACAAATGGGCCCTGCCAGAGTAGAGGCTGAAGAACAGTCGCTGTCTTTAGAATTATAAGTACACTCCTCTTGGACTTATCCCTCTGGCTGCCAATTAACACCATTTATATGTTACTCATTTATATGAATAAATAATTCTCTTTGTGTTTCAAGAGAGTTGTTTTATGTCATCCCCATAGAAGTCTGATGCATAGACAAAGTAGAGTGTTTTTATTACCTTACACAAGAGACTTTGATCCAGAGGCAACGTTGAATAAAGGTTAGGCATTGCAATTATTGTGATTAGTGTTGCTGGAATTCCTTGAAAGCACTGTCCTTTACCAAAGGACAGCGTGGTTAATCAGAATACACAGTCTGTGATGTTATAAAATATGGTTTAGGAAACTACCTATTATTCAAACTTTATTTTTACTTTTGAGTCCTTTGTATAACCCCAAATATCCAAGAATTGGTTTTGTTTGTGTTTATTATTTCCTGTCACTAACTAATTACCATTGCTCTTTGCAACAGTGTACTAGACATAAAAGCATAAACCCACAGTTGGGATTAAGAAGTCTGGTGTCTAAACTTCACCCTGCCAATCATTAAAAGTCACAGAAACTGACTTTCTTTGTGTCTGGGTTTATATTCTCTTGTAGATAAAATGAGGGAAGTAAAGTCTTTTTCAGAACTACAGTTGCATGATTATATGGACCCAATCGTTGTAATACTAACAATAAATTAATAGGAGAGTTCTGCCATAAATTACTTTTTGATACTACTGGATTTACTGTTCGGTAACTCATATTCAGAATGAATAACAACAGCCTGCCTTGAGACCTCTGTAAATAACACATCAGACCACTGCAGAGTTCTCCCCAGTCTGCAGAATATTTTCTGCAGGAATGTTCAATAAATATTTACTGATATATCCTTGAGTACAGGAATGTTTTTGAAACCCCGGTGCTTCTTTCTATTTCACAGTGGGAACAATTAGGATCGACGCTTGAAATTGCTTTCACAGTTTTATGACTTGTTTGGAACTCTTCATTCCACTCTAAAAGAAAAACGGGAGTATTCAGGTTCACCTAAGATGAACTCCTGTAAAGCTTTCCACTCAAATGATTGAATGATGTTTAGCAGTAGCATGCACAAGAAATGTACTTTGGCAAGGTATTTGCATTGATCACCCTTGGAATGTAAAAAAGGTTAAGGCAATGAGCGAATAGAAAAAGAGTTGGGTTACTTGGCCACTGATGATTCCCACCGCGTACAGAGCAAGGCTGATGCAGAAAAATACAGCAGACAGTATTAAGTAAATGTGAAACCTAGATAGGAACAGTTTCCTATTTAGCTTTATTTTTAAGTCAGTTTCGCATAGAACAGTAAAGCACTGATTTGTGATAAAGTCAATCTGAATAAAGGAGCATATCATTAAATTTTTTTTAATTTTTTAATTTTTTAAATTTTTGAATTTTATTTTATTTATTTTTTATACAGCAGGTTCTTATTAGCTATCCATTTTATACACATCAGTGTATACATGTCAATCCCAATCGCCCAATTCATCACACCACCACCCCAACCCCACTGCCGCTTTCCCACCTTGGTGTTTTTTAAAGATGTAATGTTATTTATTCAGGCTTTTACACTACCTAGAATAAAAAGAAAACATAATAATTCATAATCATACAAATGTGAAATTTTAAAAACTAAAAAGTCACAAGAGAGGATTTTGAGGATTTTTAACAAATAGGATCTAAAGTCAATATATTTCTGACAGAAAGACACAAAGAATTGAAGACCCAAAAGGTAGTTAAAGACCACTTAGGATTAATATAAATGTGGAAATGTGGAAATGACTAGGAAGGAGTTGTAGCTCTGACTAGGTCACTAATTGTATAAACCTATGATATTCATATAACTTCTGTGGCTCTCAGTTTCCTCATCTAAGAAATGTCAAAAGAATTGGTGTAGAACAATGGATCTCAAACTGTGGTCCATAAATTCCCTGGAGACCCTGGAGCTATGATATAGTGACTGTGAATTTATCAACAAACTGAGCATTGTATATAAATACCATGTTTGTACACCTGTGAACTACAATGTGTCAAGATACATATTTACTATTGTAATAAATTAAATACATAATAATTCCTCACTACTAGGTAACGGTTGGGAAAAGTTATTTAATCTTTCTGTGACTCACTTTCCTCATCTATAAAATGGGGATGATAATAGCAATACCATTTTCATAGGTATGTTATGACTATTAAATAGCATAAATAAGGAAAGCTCTTGGAAGAGCACTTTGCAAATAAACAATATTAAACAAAGGTTAGCCATTACAATTGTCACAATTATTATTACTAGAATTTTTTAAAAAGTATTTCTTCTTTTTATTATGCATATTTTCAGTGAATGAGTGTTAAAAATACAAGGATCACGTAGGTCTGCAAGGTATATTTTGAACTGAGAAAAGTCATTGATGTGTTTTTGTTTTTTTCCTGAAAAAAAAACCTTTCCAAAATCTACTAGCTTAAAGCAACCATCTTATATTGCTCATGATTTTGTGGATCAGGTATTCAAGAAGGGCTCAAAGTGGCACCAGCTGAAGCAGCTGGGCTAGATAGTCCACATCCCATTTGTGGGAGAGGACCACGTAAGGCTGTAAATTCCAGGAGGCATGTTTTTTGAGAAGGAGACATCTTTGGAAACTATCTCTCACAGTCATTCTCACGATGGTTGAGAATGACTGCTGAGATCATCTTTATACCTTCTTTCATCTCTTAGATTCCATGAACCTAATTGGTACTTGCTTAATGGGCAGCAAAATGCTTCCACCCTTTAGGCATTCTCCGTGCTATTTTTGTTGTCACATTTTTATTTCTTTCCCAGGATATGAAAGCAGCATGCTCTGCCCACTTCAGACACATTTGCCATTTATAAGCCTATAAGTGTTATTTCACCACTTATTTCCCTCTGTGTATTAGAGTGTGAACTCTCCTCCTATTTAAAATTTAAATATTGCCCTGGATTGCCCTCCAATATGTCAAATTTTGAAGATAAAAGTCAATGAAGATTTTTACTTTTTGGGTTTGTGGCAACATACATCAGAAATAGACTGTGTAAATAGATGAATGTAATTTTTTAAAAACGAGCTTGTGGGGCTATGCTGAGTTGCTCATCATCTAAAAGTATTTTTAGAGATCAAGTGATTTTTGTTTAAGAGGCTTAAACATCTTTAAAGTGCAACCTAATCTGCATAGAAAGAGAAGATGCCTTTGAGCATGACACAGACCTTCAGACCTTATCTCTCAGCTCGAGTCTATGCACAGTTTAAGATTCATTTTTTTTTTCATGCATGGCTCTCAAATGTGAGAACTCAGCTCCCAGTTTTCAGAATAGAGTTTTCAAGTTTTGCTTCAGGGTTCCTTGAAGTCTCTAGGATCCTCCAAGTTCTCAGTGGGTTGTTCAAAGTTCTTGGTCATAAAATGCTTCTCCTTTTGTTTAAGGCTTGCGTTGCATGCTTGTGCTGTTTCATATATACCAGTCATCCCTATTTGTGCTTTATCTGATCTATTGATAACTGTCCTATCAATTCTGGTTAGATGTCTTTGTGGAATGCAGCTCATATTGCCTCACTGAATATGCCCATCATGACTTTGTTCTATAACCTTGGATGTTCATCACAGCACACAGATTTGTGACAATTGAAACTTATAGGTCAGACACAGATGGTTGAGAAGATTTCCTGATTTACTGTTGGCTCATGATTATAGGGTTCAAACAAAACAAATGATTAAGCTCTTCTGAAGCTTTTTTTTTCCCCCCTGGGATTCTGAATAATTCCAGCCAATGCATTTTCCTGAAATTCAATTTCCATGATAACTTTTAGTATCTTGTCTATTGCCACTGAAGATAACAGCTCTTGTCAGGAACACATGCATCAAGTACACTCTTTTTTGGCATATTTGCACTATTTTAATCTTTGACTGCCTTACTATGATTATGAAGGGTAATTAAATCACAAAATGTAACTTCTGTTTGGCCCAATTATTTGGTAAAGTGAAATGAGTATTTCTATTTCTCTCTAAAACTCTTAAGAGTTGACAGGGACAGTGTGTGGATCTATTTAAAAGGCATCATAAGTTTTGCTAGTTAGCTTCCTTTTCATTAATAGAAAGAGAAGTTAAATGAGTCATGCCAAGTGATCCATGAGATTAATATAGACAAAAATGTCATGTCCTCATGAATGCAGCTGTGAATAAAATATCTACTTTGCCATTTGTAAACTTAATGGACAAAATGTCCCAGTGACTGCTTCAGGGTTTAAAGTAACTCAGTTATCAGCAGCCACATTTCCTGTTACCTAATACCCAAATTCAATTCTATGAGGAACTTTAGTCTGGCTCTTGGAGTAGGTAGGAAAATCTGCTAACCACATTATGCTCTTTCATAACCAGATTGAATTGGACTATTAGCTAATACTGAGTAAAAGCAAATACTGTTTACTTTGAAAGAGTACTGTGTTTTATATGGATTGATGTTCATTCTCACTGCATTTATATTTTAGCTTAGTAGTAAAATTAAACAATGCATGGTAACGTAGCAACTATTATTTCTCTGTGTTAAATAGCGTCTGAAAATAAACCATTCTGTAAAGTAAGTATGTAGCATGTTTACTTTAAATTCTATTTATGTAAATTTTATAGTGACTGTTATTCTCTCCACATTGAAAAATATAGAGTATTTTTCTAGGAATAAATTTCACCTTTCATGTTATGTGCCAAATCAAAATCTTAATGTTTATGTTACTTCAGGTATAATTCTCTCCATTTATAGAATGATATTTCCCTACCAATTTTTTTAGTACATTTTATTGAAGAGTTGCCAATTTACATAAAAATTAAGCAGATAGTACAGAGTATTCCCGTATACTTCCCCCAAAACACACACACACACACACACACACACACACACACACACACACACAGTTTCCCCTATTGTTAACTTCTAGCATTAGTATGGCAACACATTACAATTAATGAATCAATATTGATATTTATGAATTAAAGTTCATATTTTGCATTGTTGTACTTTTTGTACTCTTTTTGTTGTATAGTTCTATGAGTTTTGATTCATGCATAATGTACTTTATCCACCATTACAATGATTATAGAGAATAGTTTTACTGCCCTAAATATCCCCTGTACTTCATCTCTCCATTTCCTCCCCACTTTACCTCCTCCCTGGATTCTGGGAGACTACTGATCTTATTATCTCTACAGTTTTTCCTTTTCCAGAATGTTGTATAGTTGGAGTCCTACAGTATGTATCCTTTCCACACTGTCTTCTTTCACTTAGCAAAAAGTATTTA
This sequence comes from Monodon monoceros, assembly GCF_005190385.1. Lineage (NCBI taxonomy): Eukaryota > Metazoa > Chordata > Mammalia > Artiodactyla > Monodontidae > Monodon > Monodon monoceros. Next base: position 88,249,378 of record NW_021703767.1, read on the forward strand.
AGATTCATGTCTTTTTGTTGCTTCATAGCTCATACCTTTTTATCTCTGAATAATATCCATTGTATGATATACCATAGTTTGTTTACCTGTTGAAGGACATCTTAGTTGCTTCCAAGTTTTGACAATTATGAATAAAGTTACTGTAAAATTTTGTGTGCAGGTTTTTGTGTGAACATAAGTTTTTAACTCATTTGGGTAGATACCAAGTAGAACGATTGCTGGATCATGTGATAAACCTATATTTAGTGTTGTGATAAACTGCCAAACTATCTTCCAACATGGCTGTACCCTTTTGCATTCCCACCAGCAATAAATAGAAATCCTGTAGCTCCACATCTTCATTGGTGTTTTCAATGTTTGGGGTTTTGGCTATTCTAATAGTTGTGTAGTGGTGTCTGTTTGCTGTTTTATTTTGTAATTCCTTAAGGATGTATAATGTACAGCATCTTTTCATATACTTATTTGCTCTCCATATATCTTCTTTAGCAAGATGTTTGTTCAGGTCTTTTGCAATTTTTTTAATCAGGTTGTTCATTTTCCTATTGTTGAGTTTTAACTGTTCTTTTGATATTTTAGATAACAGTCCTTTATCAGATATGTGTTCTACAAATATTTTCTCCAAATCTGTGGTTTCTCTTTTTATTCTTATAACAGTGTCCTTTACAGAGAAAATGTTTTTAATTTTAATAAAGTCCAAATTATCATTATTTTCTTTCATGGATTATGCTTTTGGTATTATATCTAAAAACTCATCACCAAACCTGCTGTCTCTATCATTCCTCTTATATTATCTTGTAGAAGTTTTATAGTTTTTAAATTTACATATAGGTCTGTAATCCATTTATAGTTAATTTTTGTGAAAACTGTAGGTTCTTTATTGAGTTTATTTTTTGTATTGATATCTAAATTGTTCCAGCACCATTTTTTGAAAAGTTCATCCTTTTACACTGAATTGCCTTTGCTTCTTTGTCAAAGATCACTTGATTGTATTTGTGTGGGTCTATTTCTGAGCTCACAATTCTGTTCCATTGACCTATTTGACCATTCTTTCCCCAATATCATGCTGTCTTGATTACTATAGCATGGCAGTAAGTCTTGCAGTCAGGTAGTGTCAGTCTTCCCACACTATTCTTCTTCAGTATTATGCTGCGTATTCTGGATTTTTGGTTTTTCCACATATGACTTTCCATATCCACAAAAGAACTTGCTGGAATTTTGATTGAGTTTGCATTGAATCTGTAGACTGAGAAGAATTGATATCAGTATGTACACCTCCAATGTGTCCATATGGAGAATTCATATTTAGTCCATGAACATGGAATATCTCTCCAATTATTTAAATCCTCTTTGATTCCTTTCATTAGTTTGGAATTTCCCTCGTTATAAATTCTGCACATGTTTTGTTAGGTTTGTAACCTAGGTATTTGTTTCTTTTTTTTGGTGCTAATTTAAATGGTATAGTGTTTTTAATTTCCCAGTTGTTCATTGCAGGTGTAAAGGAAAGTAACAGACTTTTGTATTTTAATCTTGTATCCTGCAAGGTTGTTATAATCACTTATTAGTAGCAGGGGGTCTTTTGTTGTGGCTAATTCTTTGTTATTTTCTACAATCATGTCATCTGCAAACAAAGACAGTTTTATTTCCTCTTTCCCAATATATATACGTTTTACTTTATTTTCTTGTCTTACTGAATTTACTAGAACTTCCAGTTCAGTGTTGAATAAAGTGGTGAGAGGGGGATATCCTTGCCTTGTTCTTAATCATAGAGAGAAAGGATCTATTTTCTCATCACTAAGTATGATATAGCTGCAGGCTTTTGACCTTTTTTTTTTATCAAGCTGAAAAAATTTCTTTCCATTCCTAATTCACTGAGGGTTTTTATCATGAATGGTTATTGGATTTTGTCAAATGCTTTTGCTGAATCTATTGATTTTTTTGGGGGGTGGGGGTACGCGGGCCTCTCACTGTTGTGGCCTCTCCCGTTGTGGAGCACAGGCTCCAGACGCACAGGCTCAGCGGCCATGGCTCACGGGCCCAGCCGCTCCGTGGCATGTGGGATCTTCCCGGACCGGGGCACGAACCCGTGTGCCCTGAATCGGCAGGCGGACTCTTAAAAGCTGCGCCACCAGGGAAGCCCTCCATTACTGATTTCTACCCATTGTGGTCTGACAGCACACTTTGTATGTTTTCTGCTCTTTTAAATTTGTTAAGGTGTGTTTTGTGGCCCAGTATGTGGTCATATCATAGTGAATCTTTCCTTTGATTTTGAGATGAACTTACATTTTGTTGTGGTTGGATGTATTTTTTTAATAAATGTCAATTATATCTAGTTGATTAATGATGCTGTTCAGTTCAACTATATTCTTACTGATTTTCTGCCTATGAATCAACTAATTATTGATAAATAGGTATTCAGGTGTCCAACTGTGAGTGATTTGCCTTTCTGTCTGCAGTTTGTTTTTGCTACACTTATTTTGATGTTCTATTGTTAGGCACATACATATTAAAAATCATTATGCCTTCTTGGAGAGTTGACCCCTTTACCATTATGTAATGCCCCTATTTATCCCTGATAATTGTCCTCATTCTGAATTCTGCCTTGTCTGAAATTAATGGAGCCATTCTGGCTTTCTTTCAATTAGTGTTAACATGGCATATCTTTCTCCATTCCTTTATTTTCAATCTATTTTGTTTTTATATTTAAAGTGAATTTCTCACAGACAACCTGTAGGTGTTTTTTTTTTTTTTTTTAATCCACTATGGCAGTTTCTGTTTTTAAACTGGTGTATTTAGACCATTCAAATTTAAAGCGATTGATGTAGTTGGATTAATATCGACCATGTTGTAACTGTTTTCTATTCATTGCATTGCTCTTTGTTTCTCTCTTTTTAATCTACTATCTTTCTAACTTCTCTGATTTTAATTAATCACTTTATTTTTTTTAACATCTTTATTGGAGTATAATTGCTTTACAATGTTGTGTTACTTTCTGCTGTATAACGAAGTGAGTCAGCTATACGTATACATATATCCACATATCTCCTCCCTCTTGCGTCTCCCTCCCACCCTCCCTATCCCACCCCTCTAGGTGGTCACAAAACACCGAGCTGATCTCCCCATGCGATTCAGCTGCTTCCCACTAGCTATCTATTTTATATTTGGTAGTGTATATATGTCAATGCTACTCTCTCACTTTGTCCCAGCTTCCCCTTCTCCCTCCCCGTGTTCTCAAGTCCATTCTCTACGTCTGTGTCTTTATTCCTGTCCTACCCCTAGGTTCATCAGAACCCTTTTTTTTTTTTAGATGCCATATATATGTATTAGCATACGGTATTTGTTTTTCTCTTTCTGACTTACTTCACTCTGTATGACAGACTCTAGGTCCATCCAACTCATTACAAATAACTCAATTTCGTTTCTTTTTATGGCTGAGTAATATTCCATTGTATATATGTGCCACATCTTCTTTATCCATTCATCTGTCAATGGACACTTAGGTTGCTTCCATGACCTGGCTATTGTAAATAGAGCTGCAGTGAACACTGTGGTACATGACTCTTTTTGAATTATGGTTTTCTCAGGGTATATGAGCAGTAGTGGGATTGCTGGGTCATATGGTAATTCTATTTTTAGTTTTTTAAGGAACCTCCATACTGTTCTCCATAGTGGCTGTATCAATTTACATTCCCACCAACAGTGCAAGAGGGTTCCCTTTTCTCCACACCCTCTCCAGCATTTATTGTTTGTAGATTTTTTATTATGGCCGTTCTGACCGGTGTGAGGTGATACCTCATTGTAATTTTGATTTGCATTTCTCTAAGTTAATCACTTTATTTGATTCTATTTTCTCTCCAATTTTATGCTTTATTTTTGATTTTTAAGTGGTTGTCTTAGAGTTACCAATACGCATTCACAACCAATGTGTGTTCACTTCCATGGAATGCTATACTGTTTCATGGATGGAACAGGTACCTTATAACAAAGTAGTCTCAATCCTTCCTTCCTATCCCTTATATGATTGTGTCATTCCTGTCACTTATCCATATACTATAATCATCTAATACGTTATTGCTACTATTACTTTGAACACACAGTTATCAGTTCAATTAAGAATAAGAAAAATATAACATTGTATTTTACTTTCATTTATTCTAATACTGTTCCTTTTTAAAAAAATAGATCCATATTTCTTTTTAAAATTTATTTATTTATTTATTTACTTTCGGCTGCACTGGGTCTTCATTGCTACACGTGGGCTTTCTCCAGCTGCGGCGAGCAGGGGCCACTCCTCACTGCGGCACATGGGCTTCTCACTGCGGTGGCCTCTCTCATTGCAGACCATGGGCTCTAGGCGTGGGCCTCAGCAGTTGTGGCACGTGGGCCCAGCAGCCGTGGCTTGCGGGCTCCAGAGCACAGGCTCAACAGCTGTGGTGCACGGGCCTAGTTGTGCCACAGCATGTGGGGTCCTCCCGGACCAGGGCACGAACCAGTGTCCCCTGCATCAGCAGGCGGACTCTCAACCACTGCATCACCAGGGAAGTCCTAGATCCATATTTCTGACATAATTTTCCTTGTCTCTGAAGAACTGTTTTAACATTTCTTGCAAAGCAGGTCTACTGGCAACAAATGACCTCAGTTTTTGTTTGTTTGAGAAATTATTTATTTCTTATTCTCTTCTGAATTCTAGACTAGTGGTTTTTTTTCAACTCTTTAAATATTTCTCATTAGATATGATATGCCTAGATGTAAGTATTTTTGGTATTTATCCTGCTTGATGTTCTCTGAGCTTTTGGACCTGTGGTTTGGGGTCTGCCATTAAAGAATTTGGAAAAACCTCCATTGTTAGTATTCAAATAATTCTTCAGCTCTTTTCTCTCTTTCTTCTACTTCCAGTATTCGCATTGTGCATATTTTATACCTTTTGTAATTGTCCCACAATTCTTGAACATTCTATTCCTTTGTTTTCAATTTATATTTTTTCTCTTTGCATTTTACTTTGAGAAATTCTGTTGACATATCTTTAAGCTGATTCTTTCCTTGTCTATGTCCAGTTTACTTATAAGCCCATCAAAAGTAGTCTTCATTTTGTTAGTTTTTTTTATTTCTAGCATTTTCTTTATATTCTTTCTTAGATCTTCCATCTCTCTTCCTATCTACTCACCTATTCTTGCATGTTGTCTACTTTTCTATTGAGGCCCTGAGTATCTTAATCATAGTTATTTTAAATCTCTTATCTGATAATTCCAAAATCTGTGTTATATTTGATTCTGGTTCCGATGCTTGCTTTATTTCTCCAGATCGTGTTTTTTCTTGCCTTTTATATTATCTCTCAGTTTTTTATTGAAAGCTGGACATGATGTATTGGGTAATAGAAACTGAGATAATTAGACATTTAGTGAGAGGTTTATGCAAATCTGCCTAGGTTATAAGCTGTGTTTAATGTTTGTTATAGCTGTAGATACTAGAGGCTTTACTTTCCTCTAGCATCCTTATTCGGTTATTTTTCCCCTTCTCTGTTGTCTTTGAGTTTCCCTAAGATCTCTTTCTTAAATAGTCTGTGTCTTGCAGCTCTCTCAGTTGTAAGCCACTGTTATTACACTAATAACAAGCCCTGTTGATGTGGTGGTAAGGTGCTGGAGAATAAAAGCATCCTATAATCTTATAATTAAATCTGTTTTTTAGTGAGCATGAGTCCCTGGGCAGTAAACTTCAATAGCATTTCTAAGCTTTTTACTTTTCCTCCCTTTACCTTAAACAAGAAATCTCAAGGGGGCTGGAGTTGACTAGCTGCCCTTCCTCCAGGTCAGAAAAGGCTCTGGTAGTCTCCTCTGAGGGCTGGCCTTTGTTATGGAAAACACTCTGGGCATATTTTAAATGGCTAATTTTCCCCATCCCCTACCAGAAACAGGACAACATGTTTTGGTCATTTGGACATTTCATGCCAAGAACAGTTTAAATGAATCCCAAAGCTTTTTGATATATTATTTTTATTATCATCCAATTAAAAACTATTTTTTAATTCATTGTAATTTCTTTGTTGATGATGCATTATTAAGAACTATGCTGCTTATTTTTAAAAGATTTGGGGATTTCAACTGTCAATGCCACCCAGCCAGACTCTCAGGTAAATATCTGTGATTGAACAAGTTGAGCTTATTATTCACTTCAGCAAGGCAGAACTTACACCATGGGGAACCATGGGGCATCTTAGTAAGAGGGTGTTAAAAAGGACCAATTATAGGATTAGTGTTTGGTTGAGTAACTTTGGAGAAGGCTTAAGGAAGTGAGGGTTTATCCTAGATTAAGTACTATAGAAAAGGGAACAATTTTATGATTGGTTATTTCAATAAATCTCATCTATATGCAGGGCAGTCAGGAGAGGGGCTGCAGCGGTACTTGACAAAGTAGCAGTAATCACTCATATTAGCTGGAAGTGGGGGATGTTGGTGTTCTGTTGGTTGTACACTGACCTTGTTTTTAATCTGTATTTAGACAAAATTATGAAGTAGATTGCCTTGTTTCACTCCATCACAGTCTCATAGTGATCCTGTATGATGTTGGTATTCTGTGAGATTGTTTTCTCCAATCAGAGAACCACATGGCCTAGCTGGCAGCACCAGGAGCTCTAACACTGAGGCCTGCTGTGTCAGACCAGTGCCTGGATATCAAGGTCTGCTTTTAATTTTTTTCATAAGTTATCTTTCAGTTATGGGCTTCTAGTTTATCTCCACTGTGGTCAGGGAACACAACGTGCTCTGTATGATCTCAGCCCTTTATATTTGCTGAGATGCTTTATGACTTAGCATATGGTCTATTTTGGCAAACATTTCATGTACACTTGAATAGAATGTTTATTCTGTACTTGTTGGGTGTAGTGATCTATACATGTCATTGAGATCAAGTTTGTTAATAGTTTTGTTCATATTTTCTATAGTGTTCTAATTATATTTTACCTTCTTATTCTAATAATTAAAGAAAAGAGTGTGTTAAAACTCCCATATGATTGTGGAAATGTATATTTCTCCTTTTGGTTCTGTCAATTATTGTTATATATGTTTTGAAACTATGTTATTAGGTATATATACATAAGAGAATGTTATACCTTCGTATTGAACTTACTATTGTGAAATGTATCTCTTTATTTCTGGTAATATTTTTGCGTCAAAAAATGTTTGTCTAATATTAATACAGCCACTCCATCTGCCTTTTGGCTAGTTCTTGCAAGGTATATTTTTTCCATCATTATACTTTCAAGCTATGTGTGCTATATTTCAGTTGTGGCTTCCATAGCTTCATATAGTTGTATTTTGTTTTTATCCTGCTGACAATCTTTGTTTATTAATTGGAATTTTATTCTATCATATTTAATGTAGTGATGGTTATATTTGGGTTTAAGCCTTCCATGTTGTTAGTTGTTTTCTGTTTTTCTAATATCTTCTTTGCTTATTAATACTTTCTTGCTTTTTCAACTAAACAGGGATTTTTTATTATTCCACTTTTTCTCTACCCTGTCACCATCTAATTTATATATTCTTTTAGTATTCCCTTAGAAATTACTCTGGGGGTTACAATATTCATCCTTCATTTAATATAGTGTGCTATAAATAACTACCTTTGCTACTTCCTAAACGACAGAAAAACTTTATAACATTTTAACTCCATACCTTTTGCCTTTTAAGCTATTATTTTTATCTAGTTCAAATTAACAAGTCTTTTCTTATTAGTGCCTTGAAACAGTCCATGCAGATAAATATTTACCTACTTATTTTCCCATTTCTGGTGCTCTTCATTCCTTCCTGCAATTCCATGCTTTCATCTGAGATAATCATTCTTCCCAAAGAACTCCACTTAATATTAATTTATTTAACAGTTTTTGAAGTGCAGGTCTATTGTCAACAAATTCTCTGTAAAAATTCTTTATTTTGCCTTCGTTGGAAAGACTCTTTGGGCTTTGAATAAAATTTTAGATTGGCATTCCCCACTCCCCCTCCCACCCCACCCCACCCCAGAATCTGAAAGATATTGTTGCATTGTATTCTAGCTTCCATTGTCTTTGTTGGAAAACTAGCCTTCAGTTTTATTGCTACTTCTCTAAGGTAATATGTGGGTTTTTTTCTCTCTCTGTCTATTCTGTTTAGCAGTTTAACTATGACATGTTTGTTTGGTTTTATTCACATTTACTTGTTTTCATAGGGGTTCTTAAATACATAGTTCAATGCCTTTGTTTAATTTTGGGTTTTTTTTTTTTTTTTTTTTTGGCTACTCTATGCGGCATGTGGGATCTTAGTTCCCTGACCAGGATCAAATCTGCGCCCCCTGCAGTGGAAGCGTGGAGTCTTAACCACTGGACCTCCAGGGAAGTCCCTTTGTTTAGTTTTTAAAATTGAATATTCTAAACCAGTATCTCTTTCAATATTGCTTATTTCTCATTCTCTTTCACCTCTCTTTCTGAACTCAGATCTCTTTTTCCACAGCCTAGGAAGACCGCTGTTTTCTGCTTGGGTCCTAATCCTTCATGCTATTTGGAGTAGAAAATATATTTTTTTTAATTTATCTCATAAAAAGTAAAGGAACTTATTCCTTCCCTTTACCACCCCCAAAACTTCCTGTGGTCCCAAAAGAGTAATTCTTGGCTCCCTTGGAATTACTGAGGAAAAATGATCTATCCTTCTTTCCATCTCTCTCTGGCTCTTCTTGTAGGTGTGGTCGTTTTTATCAAACTGGTGATGTAATGATAAATTGACATTTGCTTTTCCATTTGATACAGTTAAGGTGCTAAGCATTGTGATAATTTAATAACAATAGACCAGATCATAGAACTTCCTAGGTGAAAGGAGTTTTTAAAAAAATTATCCAGTTAACTTAGGAAGTGAGGAGAGTAATGCCCAGAGAGGCTCTGTCATTTATCTATGGTCATGCAGAGATAAAGTATTTGTACTAGATAAAATAGTTCCTTGCATTTTATACTTTTTCTTTTATAACTAATGGCCATTATCTGTGTCTTTGCTCTATACATACAAATCAGAGAAAACAGACGAAACCTTTTGTGAACAGCCTTGCCTGTCAGTGTATCCAAAACTACCATTAACACTAATGAAAGTCATCCATGTGATCCTGGTGTCATCAAGCAGAGAATCACTTCTTTAGCTTTTTCAAGACTTCTGAGGGAGTTTTCCCTCTTAGAATATTTAATTTTTTCTCTTTCTGGTGGAAAGTGATTTTTTTCCCCTGACATTTCAGTGATCACGAGGCAGCTGGTCTCACCTAAAAACAACAATAAAAAGCAAGTGTCAATGTGACTGGGGGAAAATGCTAGTCTGTGTCTGAGAGGGCTGTAGGTTGTCATCATTTTTAAAAAGCTAGCAAAAGCTAAAGCGACGGATGTCAGTGATAGTAAATTTTTTTCCAGTGATTGTCATCAAAAGATGGCGCTGTACATATTTTAATGTGTCTACCTCCTAACTCAAATGGTTGCTTTGGAAAAAGGATGAAATTCTGACAATACTTAGATGAGCTGAAAATACTTATGTGATCCTCTTGTTATAATAAAATCCACCAGTGTTGAAAAAATAGAAATAATCGATGCATGGCTTTTAAAAATTCAGTCTCACACATTTAGGAAGAGATTCTACTGCACTCCTTAGGCAACAGCCTTGTGGGTTCTGAGAAATAGGAGAGAATAAGAAATATTATCCAGTTTTAGTAGATAGAATTGCTCGTTACAAATAGTACAGGATAACGGGGAAGAAGCATTGATTAGAGAAGAACATTCTTTGGGCTGGTCAAAATAGCTGAATGAGAATTGAAAAATCAGTTAATCGGCTACGTAATTTAGATAGCTCGTGGCTAACAAATGACCTAATGTTCTATAAAGCATGACAAAATGTTAGGAAATTCACTAAAATCGCTGAAGCCAAATTACATATTTTAGTAGAAATATTTCAACCACAGGGTCTAGTGTAATACCTCAACTTTGATCCACAAAGTTGGATCAGATATGTTCAGAATAAACATCAAGTTAGCTTTAGGCTACAGACCTCTTTGGCTTTCCTAGAAACAACGGTGGGCAGTGGGGTACTAGATAATAACCTGTGCTCTGAAACATACCAGGTGCTAACGCTGTGCCCCCAAATGACAAAGTCAGGCACCCTTTTGGTCCATTGGAATATTCCCTAATTTCTTCTCAAATGCTCCTTGAAAGGCAGGTCACCTTTCTGTTTTCTTTCTGTGTAGCTTTTTTGGTACTTGGCATTTCTCAGAATCCCCAAAGACATTGATGTAAGACCTAGGAAAGCCTGTCTACTATTGGTTTCCAATTTCCTTCATAGAAATGTCATAATTCAGTACCCAACATCCTTGTCATCATTGTTCTATGCTTTCCAGACTCCTAATTTTCCACAGATCAGAACCAACATTTTTCACCTCCTTTTCCTTTTTAACACAGTCACCCAGTAGATTTGAAGTCTTCGATTTTGCAAGAAACTATTTTGGACACTGAATATTCTGACTGAAATGATTAAGACCTACAAACTTCTTGTGCTTATGGACTATACATTCTACATGAAAAGACAATAAACAAAAATAAATAAATAAATCGTTTTGTGTAAGAAGTAATACAAAAATTAAATAGGATAATTTGATACCAAGAAAGAACATTTTTATAAAATGGTTTCAGGGTGCCTGTTAGAGGACCTAAGATTTCAGCTGGTGAGAAAGAGTCATCCAAGCAAAGATCAGGAGCTACAGCATTTGGGAAGCCGACCAGCTAGTGCATAGGCTCCAAGACGGGAATGAAATTGACAAATTGGAGGAACAAAAAGAAGAATGAGTCTGGATAAGACAGAGAAATGGAGAGAGTGGATAATTCGAGGTAGAAAAGTCAGTAGGAACGAAATTTTGTAGGTCCTTGCAGACCACAGCACAGAGGTTGTATTTTATCGGAAGGGCAATGCAAAGATGTTAGATAATTTTAGGCAGAAAAGTAACACTATCTGATTGTATTTTTAGACAATCCCCATGGCTTCTATGTGGCGAATAAAGTGCAGGTGTGGTCTTGGGGCAATCATAAGGTCTTTCAGGATGCCAGTTACATGCATCCTAGCTGATGCCAGGCAAGAGATGAGGGTGACATGACCAAAGCTAGTAATATTAACATGGAGAATAACAGATAGATTCATGATAGAGTTTGGAGACATAGTCCACAGGACTTGCTGACAGAAAGAAGGCAATCTTGAGGAAAAGAGAGAAATCAAGATTATTCATTTCCTGAAATGGAAATTCTGAAGGAGAAACATGTTTTTTGTTCATGGTTTGGATTACCCACATTTGTATTAAGATTTCAATTCTGGTGCTTGGCTCCTATTTTGCTAGTATGCAGCTAACTCCAATTCCCCTTGATCCACTCCCAGAATTCTTTATAGTGGAGACCTCCTGGCAGTGCACCCTAGACTGTCCAGAGACAGATTCTTTCCAAGAAGCTTAATAAAATTTAACCTTTAGAGACTCTCACAGACATTGGCTCCTACTAAGGTCCAAAAAGGAGTCCTGGCAACATGTTCATATGTTTCTGTAACATTTGAAGTTCTACCATATTGGTTAAAATTGTTTCCTAACTTCCTTAAGCTTTCCTTAAGTAGGTGGCCTTAGAGGGCCCTTGGATCCAGCTATTGTAAGTTGAGTTGGGGCTATATTTAATTTAAGTTTAGTGGGATATAGTGGCTTATAGTAACTTCCATGAAGAACTCTGCTGGAGAGATATCTACTATGAATATTGCTGCTCACTGTACCACACCACGCAAGTGTAGGGTTGGAGGGTACATTTCAACATGAAAGAGTTTTACTGGCAGTGGAGGCTATGGAAGGAGGAGAATCAAGGTATAAAGTACATGGAAACAGAAGTTAATCTGTGAAAAATTCTCCCAATTTTTACATAGGTTGGATTGATTCCTATCAATGCTTAGACACAATAGAAGTTTCCTCCTAGCAGGAATATATTTGATAATGCAGCATACACAGTCTAAATGCACCACACAATTGCTTTTTCTTTTTTTGACAAGAATTAAGCACAATAGAATTTATCAGAATCTCTTTGTAAGGCACAAATATGCAGCTAATAATACAAATATGAAGGACATCTCTGTTATGTCATATGTTTTATTTATCCCCAAATTATCTACAATCAAACCAAACTTTGATCAGCTCGTTAGAGGAAAGACTGAGTTATCTTTATCTTCTGTCTATAGAAAATATTTCAAAACCATTTTCCTATGATAATTGTTATAATATCTTTTTTCTTCTAAATAAATATTCATTATTGAACATACTCTTTTGTTTGTTTTTTGCGGTACGCGGGCCTCTCACTGTTGTGGCCTCTCCCGCGGCAGAGCACAGGCTCCGGACGTGCAGGCTCAGCGGCCATGGTTCACGGGCCCAGCCGCTCCGCGGCATGTGGGATCTTCCCGGACCGGGGCGCGAACCCGTGTACCCTGCCTCGGCAGCTGGACTCCCAATCACTGCGCCACCAGGGAAGCCTTGAACATACTTTTGTTTCTGTATCCCTGTAATAAAAAATAGGGCCTTTCAAATTGTTAAACTTAAGGTTTCACAAAATCTTCAAACCCATGTTTCTGTTTGAAGTCAGAGATAATATTGATGAAATTCAAGAACATTATCTCTTTTTCACAGCCACACATGTTTGGATCTATTAAATAAACACCTGTCTGATGCCATGAAAAGGCAATTGCCAGGTAGGCCAAAAGACAGATCTTTCACTTTCCATCTTCTTAACATTGACCTGTGTATACAACCCCTTGAAGCTTGTGGTCTACTTTTCACTTAAGGATTTTCCTTAGTTCTTATATGAATCTCACATGTTCAGATAAGTTACCTTTGTGGAGACCCAGAAAATTAAAATGGTTATATCAACAATATTTAAAATGTCCTTACTATTTGGAGTGGAGTGTATTTAACATGCATCTTGGGTTTTGTTTTGGTAGGATTGGGTTTTGTTCTTTGTTTTCCAGGTTTTTTTGTTGTTGTTGTTAAGAATATTTAAAAACAGTCTTGGTTTTAAGTTAGCCAAAGCTTTATTCCCTACTTAGAATCTAATAAGTGTACAAACATCTTTGTCTTTCAAATTCTACCCCTAAAGGTGTGAGGAAAGTCTGTGGAAAAAATGGCTACAAAATAGTTTCGTATTTTTACTCCAGATGGACTGGTGAAGCATAGCCTGTTCTCCAAGAAGATCTTAAAGTCAATACTGAAATAGAAAAACAACCGGATGCTATTCTGCCTTATGTTCTATCAAGCAAATTGACAGATTATGATTGTCAAAGCCCTATTACTGGCAGTGCCGAAAAGAACATAATTTAAATTTCAGATCCTTTGATGCAGTTCAGGAAAAGTTCTATAGATATTATAACAATTGGACTCCAAGGATATTAAGCTTAAAATACCTGGGTGTTTTGCTTATTTCACAAGTGCTACTGGGTATCTAAAAAAAAATATTATTTTCATAATTTACCGCGTTGTTTTAGAAGGTTTTAATCAGTAAGAACAATAAGAATGATTATGAATAGAGAATACTGTCAGGCACCCTGCACACTTAAATACTGAAGAAGTAAAAGTCTCCCAGTACACTTCTCCCAGAGAAGTAAAGTTCTTAAAGGATATGAATTTTGTGCTAGGTCTCATGAAACATGATGGGCAAAAGTTGCTCAAAGAACATAAATTCAAAGATTAAATACAAATTAAATTTGTATTTAGTACAAATAAACAAACTTCATCAATTTAAAAGGATTTAATTTATCATCTGGAAAATGTTTATGAGAAAAAAATGCCCCCAAAAATGCAGTGAAATATTCAAGGATAAGTCAATTTGGCCTTCCCATACTTTAATCCATGTTCAAGTCATATCTCCCCAATGGTGTGCTGGTAAATATTTAACAACCAGCTCTCTGGGGGAAAAAGCCCTGACTTACACTGTTGCAGATTCCCTTGGCGTAAATAAAACCACATCACCGATGTGAAGCTACAACTGATGTCACTGAATGCAGAGTTGGGGAGAGACATGCAGCTGCACATTAATATATAGTATTTCTACCATACAAATGCAATAAACTTACATAGCCTTAAGAACATAGGTAAGAGTCAAAGTAAAATAATTAGGGAGTGATGAATTCTGACTGTTCATTATCCTTCTTTTTACATGATTTATTTAATTGTAAGGCTATATAATTCTATTTTTAATGATGATGAGTTTAACCATCAGCTTACAAAATTTAACAATAATTTACCAATAATCTTGTAGGCCTGTACAAACCAGTCTCAACACAACACTACTTTAGGCCATACAACATATTAAGCTTTATCCAAGTGCAGTGTGGAAAGGAGGCTTTAAGAAGGGGGGAAAATATATTATATTTTCACGTTTAAAAGCTCATCCGTGCAGCTGTGTGGAGAATAGGTTGGAAGGAGATGAGAGAGGAAACGCAGAGCCAGTGAGGAGATTACTGGTGTCTGCTCTCTAGAGGCACTCTGATCTCTGATGTAATATGGGCTTCAAAGGATATAAAGCCATTTTCTTCTGACTTCAGTAAAAGCATATTTAGACATTTACAAGAAAACCATAAGGGAAACACAAACAAAAAAGAAAATGCACAATAATGGAAACTCGCTGTACTTCCAAGCATAGATTGTCTCCTACCTCAGAACTAGCCACAGATGGTTCAGCTGCTCAGGTTGGGTTCCAGAAAACACAGCCTTAATCCTTAAAAAAAATCAAAAAACAAAAAAACAAACTTAATTCTTTCTTATTTGGTTTGCAAGATGCATATTTACTCCCTGCTTCTGTAATTATTGTCCTGAAGTAACATTTTTGCTTGTACACGTCAGCTGTTAAATGGTTTCCTAGAGCTTTTACCTCATTGCACAGGTCCTCTCGAGCAATCAGTGTTTCTTCTCCTTCATAGAGGAGGCCAATTCTTTCACGTCAGAGAACTTTTGTGGTGCTTTGCAATTGACACAGCCCTTCCACCCACTTACTTATCTCATACGAACGCTTTACGGTGAGGCAGTAGGTACTACACTCGATAGGGATACCTCCTATGATTTGTGGGAATTTCATAGTTGAGAATCTCAAATAGCATCACATTTCAGCCATAAAATGCAAAGAAGCAGTAAAAAATTTTTAAGCAATTCTATAAGTACAGAGTGAGTGCCACATATAAAGTTATTACAATATACTCTATTATTAATATTTAACTGATATTGGAGGCTTTCAAACTGGTGTGTGGAGACTTCCCAAGGAATGTGTGGGTACTTGATAGTTTCAGGAAAACAATTTCCAGACCATAAACTTCCATAGACACCGTTTCCTAAAATTAATTTCCCTGACAACCGATATCTCAAACAAGTCTTCTCTCCAATTTCGTCTTTTATAATCACTCATTTTTCACTTTATGAAAGAAAAGCATGCCTCTCACTTACTCCTAATGTTATCATGATACATTGTCATAGAATAGAAAAATCTGAGTGTCTAATATTAGGACAATTTGAAATATCATTGTAGGTATTGGGAAAGTGAATGATCTAAATTAATAGGCAATAATTCTTTTCAAATCCAGTACTTGTGTCTTTCAACAAAATTGAAGGAGATTCTGACTGAGTTGTTGGCTGATATGTTATTAAAATAATTTTTAATGATAAATCATTAGGCACATAACTTGGAAAGTGTTCTAAGACTTGTGTGTCAATACGTATAATAAAACTCTCACCATTTCCTTCAATATTTTTATGTGGACAACATTTTTTACCACTTCCATCTATAAAAACAAAAATAGGAGTAGAATTAATGCTGAATCTTGGCTCAGTCTAGTAGAAAGTCATATTCATCCACAGATACAAGCTTTGTATATCGTAAGATACAGATTCCCAATAATTTTTTTTCTTTTATGCTAATAACATATCAAACTATATTATATAGCTATGTTGTTTCTATCTATTGCATACTACTATAAGTTATAATGATAATTAAACTCAAAATATTTTTTAAACAGAACTTTATAGTCCCAGGAAGTTTACAAAAAATTAAGTGGAAACATTTTTGTTGTAAAGAAATAGGATAGAGTGATCAGTAATTGACTTTCAAACATAAAATGTAATTAAGATAAAATGCTGAGAGTACATGAAATGAAAATATGAGTTTAAGGAGGTAAAATTGAGGCAACATCGCTTAAAAAGATCTTGTTCATGTATTTTTGTAATGACTAATGGTGGTAATCAAGTCATTATGATATAAGGATTCTTTGGAACCAATTTAAGAATGACATAATAATTTTATTTAGAATTGCCAATATTTATAGCTTGCTAAAAATTACAACATTTTTCAAGTATTTAAACTTGAAAATTTAACAAAATTTTACATGTCAATTTAAAATGTGTGAGGGGCACGTGATTTTTCAACATTCTTTTAGGGTATACATAGGAAAAAATTGCTGAAGAGTTCTGCTTTTCACTGAAAGACATCATTAGATTGAACATCTTCATGATTTTTTCATTTCTATCCACAAGCATCAGCAGCTGGTTATGTTTTTTTCCTCCCAGAAAGCCACATACTTCTTTTTTAATTGCTTCAAGAGACTTACTGTGTACCCAGGGTCAAGCAGAAAACAATGAACCATGTGGCTAGTTGCCTGCTGAGCAGTTAACGAGGCTCTCGCCCCAGCTAACTGGCTCATTTCTGCACAACAGCCCCTTAGTACAAGCCTCAATTTCCCAATTTCATACCTCGGTAAGATTACAAATCACCACACGTCATGGTCCATCATGGTCACTTGCACAGGCTTGATTCCATGAACATTAAATTTGTAAATACTATGGAGCTACTGAAATTCCCCATTTGCAGATGAAGAAACTGATATTCTGACAGGCTAAGTGATTGCACAGATTTACACAACTGGTAAAAGGCGATCCAAGCCGCAAATCTATAACTCTGAATTTATAGTTAGTACGCGCATAGCCAAGCACACATACGTATACATATGTGTGTATGTATATACACATATTATGTATATCTAGCATTGTGTTTGAGTATGTGTACAATATAAGCCCAAGCTCATATTACCCCAGTGGAACCACTGCATCTCAACATGCCCTCACCTCAGAGACTCTATTGCGTGAAGCACCGGGAAGGGGCCCTTTGAGATGGGCTCTTTTGTGCCGCAGGAAGAGATAGAGAAATGAGGAACTGGAGGACAACAGGCCTCTGCCGACCACAAGCTTTGATTTTCAAATCTCACAGTTAGGAAAAGTGGATGTGTAGGCGGAGGCTGAGGAGGTGTCTTTTCACATGGGACTTTGTATGACATCAGGACACAGAAAAGATGAGTAGGCCTTCCGGAAGCCCAGATTTGAACCAGGGGGGAAGAGGGTCATTTTTCTCATCTCTGTTCTCACCAGAACACAAACTGGTGTGTGTTTGTGGAGAGGCTGGAGGGCTGGCAGTTCTGGGGATATCAGGAAAGGGCGCCTTGACCAGGATAGTTGTCGTTCTCATGGTGCACAGGAGCAGCAATGGCAAGGTTATCCTCAGAGAGCTCCATAAGTCCTAGGAGACCAGTAATGAGCTAAGAGCGAAAAAGGAATATAGTATAAAAATGGTAGTGTATAAATAAGCACACCAGCTGGTGGGCTGGTTCAAGACAACATGTAAGGCTCCAGAATGCTTCCAGACAATTTTCAGGGCCCTAGTGTTTTACCCAAATAGGTAGAGTTAATGACCAAGAAAAACTATTATTAATCTTGTTGTGATCTTATTTATATCTGTACTCTAGCAAGGCCTAGATATTTGCAGATTACATATGCATGCACACACATGCACACAATTCCTCATAAACTTATACATTCCAACAAATGTATATATATATATATATATATATATATATATATATATATATATAAACTATTTTGATAAACCATAAATTCTTCTAACCTTCCTCCCTTTTTACCTTATCTTTATCAGCCAGATGTTCATTCATTAAACAAATTTTTATTGAGTAATTATTGTACTAGGAATAAAATTATGAGCAATACACAAAGTCCATGCTATTATCAAACTAATATTCTAGTAGAGGAGATGGATAATAAACAAGTAAAAAAATAATTGTATGATTTCCAATAGTGACCATATTATGAGGTTGGAGTTTCTTTACATGGACATAAGAAAGATCTCTATGGGAAGCTATCTGAACAGACACCTGAAACCCTTATTTGAAGATCTAGTGCAATGGTTTGCAACCTTGTCTGTAGATTAGCATTACCTGGGAGACATTTTCTTCATGTGTAAAATACCTTTATTCTTTTTTTTTAATTTTTTAATTTAATTTTATTTATTTTTTATACAGCAGGTCCTTATTAGTCATCAATTTTATACGCATCAGTGTATACATGTCAATCCCAATCGCCCAATTCATCCCACCACCACCCCGACCTCCCCACCGCTTTCCCCACTTTGGTGTCCATACATTTGTTCTCTACATCTGTGTCCCAATTTCTGCCCTGCAAACTGGTTCATCTGTACCATTTTTTTAGGTTCCACATATATGCACTAACATACGATATTTGTTTTTCTCCTTTTGACTTACTTCACTCTATATGACAGTCTCTAGATCCATCCACGTCTCTAAAAATGACCCAATTTTGTTCCTTTTTATGGCTGAGTAATATTCCATTGTATATATGTACCACATCTTCTTTGTCCATTCGTCTGTTGATGGCCATGTAGGCTGCTTCCATAACCTGGCTATTGTAAATAGTGCTGCAATGAACACTGGGGTGCATGTGTCTTTCTGAATTATGGTTTTCTCTGGGTATATGCCCAGTAGTGGGATTGCTGGATCATACAGTAATTCTATTTTTAGTTTTTTAAGGAACCTCCATACTATTCTCCATAGTGGCTGTATCAGTTTACATTCCCACCAACAGTGCAAGAGGGTTCCCTTTTCTCCACACCCTCTCCAGCATGTGTTGTTTGTAGATATTCTGATGATGCCCATTCTAACTGGTGTGAGGTGATACCTCATTGTAATTTTGATTTGCATTTCTCTAATAATTAGTGATGTTGAGAAGCTTTTCATGTGCTTCTTGGCCATCTGTATGTCTTCTGTGGAGAAATGTCTATTTAGGTCTTCTGCCCGTTTTTGGATGGGTTGTTTGTTTTTTTAATGTTGAGCTGCATGAGCTGTTTATATATTTTGGAGATTAATCCTTTGTCCGTTGATTCGTTTGCAAATATTTTCTCCCATTCTGAGGGTTGTCTTTTTGTCCTGTTTAGGGTTTCCTTTGCTGTGCAAAAGCTTTGAAGTTTCATTAGGTCCCATTTGTTTATTTTTGTTTTTATTTCCATTACTCTAGAAGGTGGATCAAAAATGATCTTACTGTGATTTATGTCAAAGACTCTTCTGCCTATGTTTTCCTCTAAGAGTTTTATAGTGTCTGGTCTTACATTTAGGTCTCTAATCCATTTTGAGTTTATTTTTGTGTATGGTGTTAGGGAGTGTTCTAATTTCATTCTTTTACATGTAGCTGTCCAGTTTTGCCAGCACCACTTATTGAAGAGACTGTCTTTTCTCCATTGCATATCCTTGCCTTGTTTGTCATAGATTAGTTGGCCACAGGTGTGTGGGTTTACCTCTGGGCTTTCTACCTTGTTCCATTGATCTATGTTTCTGTTTTTGTGCCAGTACCATATTGTCTTCATTAGTGTAGCTTTGTACTATAGTCTGAAGTCAGGGAATCTGATTCCTCCAGCTCCGCTTTTTTCCCTCAAGACTGCTTTGGCTATTTGGAGACTTTTGTGTCTCCAAACAAATGTTAAGAGTTTTTGTTCTACTTCTGTAAAAAATTCCATTGGTAATTTGATAGGGATTGCACTGAATCTGTAGATTGCTTTGGGTAGTATAGTCAATTTCCAATATTGATTCTTCCAAACCAAGAACATGGTATATCTCTCCATCTGCTGGTATCATCTTTAATTTCTTCATCAGTGTCTTATAGTTTTCTGCATACATGTCTTTTGTCTCCCTAGGTAGTTTTATTCCTAGGTATTTTATTGTTTTTGTTGCAATGGTAAATGGGAGTGTTTCCTTAATCTCTCTTTCAGATTTTTCATCATTAGTGTACAGGAATGCAAGAGATTTCTGTGCATTAATTTTGTATCCTGCAACTTTACCAAATTCATTGGTTAGCTCTAGTAGTTTTCTGATGGCATCTATGTATAGTATCATGTCATCTGCAAACAGTGACATTTTTACTTCTTCTTTTCCAATTTGTATTCCTTTTATTTCTTTTTCTTCTCTGAATGCCATGGCTAGGACTACCAAAACTATGTTGAATAATAGTGGTGAGAGTGGACATCCTTGTCTCGTTCCTGATCTTAGAGGAAACGCTTTCAGTTTTTCACCATTGAGAATGATGTTTGCTCTGGGTTTGTCATATACAGCCTGTATTATGTTGAGGTAGGTTCCCTCTATGCCCACTTTCTGGGGAGTTTTTATCATAAATGGGTGTTGAATTTTGTCAAAAGCTTTTTCTGCATCTATTGAGATGATCGTATGGTTCTTATTCTTCAATTTGTTAATGTGGTTTATCACGTTGATTGATTTGTGTATATTGAAGAATCCTTGCATCCCTGGGATAAATCCAACTTGATCATGGTGTATGATCCTTTTAATGTTTTGTTGGATTCTGTTTGCTAGTATTTTGTTGAGGATTTTTGCATCTATATTCATCAGTGATATTGGTCTTCAATTTTCTTTTTTTGTAGTATCTTTGTCTGGTTTTGGTATCAGGGTGATGGTGGCCTCATAGAATGTGTTTGGGAGTGTTCCTTCCTCTGAAGTTTTTTGGAAGAGTTTGAGAAGGATGGGTGTTAGCTCTACTCTAAATGTTTGGTAGAATTTATCTGTGAAGCCATCTGGTCCTGGAATTTTGTTTGTTGGAAGACTTTTAATCACAGTTTCAATTTCAGTGCTTGTGATTGGTCTGTTCATATTTTTTAATTCTTCCTGGTTCAGTCTTGGAAGGTTATACCTTTCTAAGAATTTGTCCATTTCTTCCAGGTGGTCCATTTTATTGGCATAGAGTTGCATGTAACAATCTCTTAGGATGCTTTGTATTTCTGCGGTGTCTATTGTAACTTCTCCTTTTTCATTTATAATTTTATTGATTTGAGTCCTCTCCCTCTTTTTCTTGATGAGTCTGGCTAATGGTTTATCAATTTTGTTTATCTTCTCAAAGAACCAGCTTTTAGTTTTATTGATCCTTGCTATTGTGTTCTTTGTTTCTATTTCATTTATTTCTGCTCTGATCTTTGTGATTTCTTTCCTCCTGCTAACTTTGGGTTTTGTTTGTTCTTCTTTCTCTAGTTCCCTTAGGTGTAAGGTTAGATTGTTTATTTGAGATTTTTCTTATTTTCTGAGGTAGGCTTGTATAGCTATAAACTTCCTTATTAGAACTGCTTTTGCTGCATCCCATATATTTTGGATTGTCGTGTTTTCATTGTCATTTGTCTCTAGGTATTTTTTGATTTCCTCTTTGATTTCTTCAGTGGTCTCTTGGTTATTTAGTAACATATTGTTTAGCCTCCATGTGTTTGTGTTTTTTATGGTTTTTTTCCCTGTAATTCATTTCTAATCTCATAGCATTGTGGTCAGAAAAGATGCTTGATATTATTTCAATTTTTAAAAATTTACTGTGGCTTGATTTGTGACCCAAGATGTGGTCTATCCTGGAGAATGTTCCATGTGCACTTGAGAAGAAAGTGTATTCTGCTGTTTCTGGATGGAATGTCCTATAAATATCAATTAAATCTATCTGGTCTATTGTGTCATTTAAAGCTTCTGTTTCCTTATTTATTTTCATTTTGGATGATCTGTCCATTGGTGTAAGTGAGCTGTTAAAGTGTGTTACTGTTGATTTCCTCTTTCATAGCTGTTAGCAGTTGCCTTATGTATTGAGGTGCTCCTATGTTGGGTGTATATATTTTGATAATTGTTATATCTTCTTCTTGGGTTGATCCCTTGATCATTATGTAGTGTCCTTCCTTGTCTCTTGCAACATTCTTATTTTAAAGTCTAATTTTTCTGATATGAGTGTTGCTACTCCAGCTTTCTTTTGATTTCTATTGGCATGGAATATCTTTTTCCATCCCCACACTTTCAGTCTGTATGAGTCCTTAGGTCTGAAGTGGGTCTCTTGTAGACAGCATATAGGTGGGTCTTGTTTTTGTATCAATTCAGCAAACCTGTGTCTTTTGTTTGGAGCATTTAATCCATTCACGTTTAAGGTAATTATTGATTTGTATGCTCCTATGACCATTTTCTTAATTGTTTTGGGTTTGTTTTTGTAGGTCCTTTTCTTCTCTTGTGTTTCCCACTTTGAGAAGTTCCTTTAGCATTTGTTGTAGAGTGGGTTTGGTGGTGCTGAATTCTCTTAGCTTTTGCTTGTCTGTAAAGCTTTGATTTTTCCATTGAATCTGAATGAGATCCTTGCCGGGTAGAGTAATCTTGGTTTTAGGTTCTTCCCTTTCATCACTTTAAGTATATCATGCCACTCCCTTCTAGCTTGTAGAGTTTCTGCTGAGAAATCAGCTGTTAACCTTATGGGAGTTCCCTTGTATGTTATTTGTCATTTTTCCCTTGTTGCTTTCAATAATTTTTCTTTGTCTTTAATTTTTGCCAGTTTGATTACTACGCGTCTCACCCTGTTTCTCCTTGTGTTTATCCTGTATGGGACTCTGTGCGCTTCCTGGACTTGGGTGGCTATTTCCTTTCCCATGTTAGGGAAGTTTTCGACTATAATCTCTTCAAATATTTTCTCAGGTCCTTTCTCTCTCTCTTCTCCTTCTGGGACCCCTATAATGCAAATGTTGTTGTGTTTAATGTTGTCTCAGAGGTCTCTTTGGCTGTCTTCATTTCTTTTCATTCTTTTTTCTTTATTTTGTCCCGCAGCAGTGAATTCCACCATTCTGTCTTCCAGGTCACTTACCTGTTCTTCTGCCTCAGTTATTCTGCTATTGTAAAATATTTTTATTCTTAATATAAACACATACAATGGTTAGGAAAAATAAGAATACGATGGATTACAGAGTTTCCAAAATTTTTTTAATTGACATATAGTTGATATACAATATTGTGTAAGTTACAGATGTACAACATAGTGATTCACAATTTTTAAAGTTACAATTCATTTATAGTTATTATATAATATTGGCTATATTCCCTATGTTGTACATTATATTCTTGTAGCTTATTTTATACATAATAGTTTGTACTTCTTAAGGAGACTTTTTGTTTGTTTGTTTGTTTTTTGCTGTACGTGGGCCTCTCACTGTTGTGGCCTCTCCCA
The DNA here is from genome assembly GCF_005190385.1 of Monodon monoceros. Classification (NCBI taxonomy): domain Eukaryota; kingdom Metazoa; phylum Chordata; class Mammalia; order Artiodactyla; family Monodontidae; genus Monodon; species Monodon monoceros. Next base: position 88,272,781 of record NW_021703767.1, read on the forward strand.
TTGCGGAGCACAGGATCCGGACACGCAGGCTCAGCAGCCATGGCTCACGGGCCCAGCCGCTCCACGGCATGTGGGATCTTCCCGGACCCGGGCACAAACCCGTGTCCCCTGCATCGGCAGGCAGACTCTCAACCACTGCGCCACCAGGGAAGCCCTTAAGGAGACTTTTGAAAACACTGATGTATAAGCCCCATTCAAAATCATTTAAACCAGAATGTCTGGTGATAAGGCTCAGACATCTGTATTTTGAATAGTTTTCAAGGTGATTCTAATGTGCAGTTACAGTAGACTTCTTACCTAGGGAAAGAGTGGAGCAAGCAAAGTAGGTAGTAAGTCCACACATATGTGTCCATGTCCACATGTTTGGCTTGTTCAAGGAACAAGGAAAAGCAAAACAGGAGATGAGGTCAAAAATATAAGTGGCGCCAGATCATATAGGGCTTTTAGGTCATGGTAGTAGGTTTAAATTTTATTTTAAGTGTAATGTGAAGCTATTATATTATACTTATTAGGTCATGTGATAAAATGGGGAAATAAGACAGAAACAAAAAAGATTCTGCTTTCTCTAATTTTCTCAATGTAAAACACAAAGATACACTCTGTAAGCTTTAATCATAGGGTCATGTTAATTATCCAGTCTCTGGCAAGGGACTGAGGTGTTCCCATCAATTAAATAAGGGAGAAATGGAATAGTAATCTATTGGAGAAGATGAGTCAACATCACCCTGGAAAGAAAGAGAAATAGAATGACACTGAGTGCTGTGACACATGTGCATTTCCACACACACACATACCATTATTTATTTCACACCTATATCTTTATAATGAGTTTGTGTGACATATCTAAGAATTGGTTTTAAAATTCATTGTTAAAATACCAAAAAATGCCATCAGCTAATAACTACGAAAAATTTTTGTTACTTGCCATGTTTTTTTTTTAACTTCCTAACTTTTCCATCTTAATGTATATCCTTTCCCTGCTGTCGTACTCCAATTAATTCTGTCTGTTGGAAAGAGAAAAATAAAGAGCTATCTATCCCTAAGATGAAATATTTAGACAATTATGCCACAATTTCTGAAAATATATAAATTGCAATTTATGCCTTTTTTGGAACGCTTAATTAAGAAATAGCTTTCTTGCTTATCCAACATATATATTAACATATGTGTATATATATGACAATGCAGATATACAGTTTGCTGTGTTTTCTTATTTTATTGCAGTGATTGCAAAATGTTTTGAAGCAAGAAAGATTTTGTTTCCCTTGGAAGAGAACGAAACACTCTTAAAGTCCAATAATTCCTGTTAGCTTCATGCAGCACATTGGAAGATCTGTTAGAATTCCCACTATTATTTGAGTTCGTAATTGTGTTTTCCTATAGGAAAAAGAGAAATATTTTCCTGCTTCCCACAAGCAAGTACTCCTGAACTTCCTATGCTATATGAAGCTGCCCAAGTGTGGTTGGAAAGCCTATTCCTTTGGTTATAGTTTGTAGGCTACTAGGAATGATGTTCAGGTGCCACCAACCAGGGCCTTGAGATCTTGTCTCCCAATTGACTCTCAGGGCATTGTTGTCATGCTTCCTTTCAACTTCTGCAGAGGCAAACCTTCTCCATGGTCTTTGAATGAGACAGAATCTGAGTTTGCATCTTGGCTCTGCTACTTGGCAGGTAACTGACTTCTCTGACCCTCTGGGTCCCCTCCACTGCTCAGTATAGTGAACAATACTTGCCCTAGGGGGGTCGTTGTGGTGATTAGAAAGAACTACTTTGCTTTAAGCTTCACACCTCACATATAGCTATTTTTTTCTTTTTAACTTAGCACAATATGCTCAGTCATTTGACATATATATTTGATAAAAATTACAGAAACTATAAGTGTTTATGACCTCTAAGCACTACAATGACTTGCTGTTTCAAAGCTATGTTAATGAGTTTATTCTCCCTAGATAAACTCATTGACATAGAATTGAAAGATCTCTACCATCAGGACTTAACTTATCTCAGTATAACAGCATTGCTTACTATATTTTCCACCTTCTATTCTGAACTTCTTAAGGTTTTGTTCAAACATACCAACGATGTTTTTTATCTCTCTGTCTTTGATCATATTGTTTCTCCCTCCCTGGATTTTTTCCACATAATCCTCAGGTCTATGAGAATTCTATTCATCTTTCAAAGTCCAAAGTAAATACCTATTGGTTGAAGTTATCCTTCATTCCTGTAGTGAGAATTAATATTGTCTATTTCCTATCCCTCTAGTATAGAACCACCTCATTACATTATAGGTATTTGTATAATTTTGTCTTGCACAGCATATTGTAAATTCTTTGAGGAGAGAGAGCTGGCTTAGGTCATCTTTGCCTCAATATTTTTTGATGGATTGAATTGATATAAAAAATCTTTAAGTTATCAATGTTATGAAACAAAGGTGTACATATAAATCAGTTTTTACACTCATGCTAATTCTCTCTTCGTTATTTTCTTTCATTAGCACAATAATAGTAATAGTTTACCCAACTCTTTTAGCAAGGGTCTTCATATTTATGTATCCAAATCAAACTTTGGGTCTGAAGACCAACTATTTGAAATTTAACTACATGTACCCAATTTAGGGTCTCACTGAAATTTCTTCCAGTAGAGCCCCTGTTCAAATCCTGAATGTTAGCAGCTCTAAGACATCCATCTTGAAAGTCTCAAACCTGGTTTCTCTAATTCTGTATTTACTCCTGTCTTGTGGGAGTGACTGAGGGTTTAGGCTCCAACTCTAGTGTTTTCACCAACAAGCATTAACATATCTTCAAACAAACTGTGTTCAAATTTTGGGGGTCCTGTTAAGACACAGTTTACTTTGAATCTACATATTTTGTAGGAAGGGATTTTATCCTAATGTTGTCCCTTTCATAAATGGTTCATCCTGGCTAGGAAGCCAACTGTTAGAAAAAGGAAGAGGACTTTTCGGTTAAGACTATTTCATCTCCCTTCTGGGCCAAGAAACATCAACAGACCACATTTTGGGAGTGTGACATGGGGAATGTTACCATAAATTTTAAGGAATTATACCAACAAATGAAGCTCGATAGTGTGTTTCCTGCCTCAGCTTCAGCAACTGACAACTCCATTTGTGTCCTTTTCAGGAACACCTATTGAAGATATTTACAACTCAGATATGCAAGTTGGTTCTGGTATTATATGCTCTATATATTCTTTTCAATCTTTTCTCTCCCATGTAAAAGTGTAAAAATAGATATTTTATTGAGGTTTCAGGGCATCTTTGGTTACACAGTAGCTCAAGAAGAGCTTTTTATTTTTTTAAATAAAATTATAAATGTCCTCAGACTGTCATGTACAGGAAAATAAGCTCTTACACTATTTAAAAATTTTATGTGATCATAAATCTGTTCCATAGGCAAGTTACTGTTTTACGATGCATTGTAACCTTTTTCTTTCTCACTTCCTCCATTTTTCCAAGGGATATATATATTTATGTGAGTTCTGTTAGTTTTATTTTGTTTAGAAAAATCATGGTATTTTAAATTCAGAATATATCTTTTCATTTGCTTCATTCATTAATGATATTTGCATGAATTAAGAGAAGAGCATGTTTGTAAACTGTTCAGTCGTCAATATTTGAACCAGAATTTAAGAACACAATGCATAAAAGCTTGGATAGAGCAGGGCTGCCAAGTAGTCCTGAGGTGCCCCCACCATGTGTACACAAGCCCAGCAACACATCAGGACCGATTTCTCCAAGGCTGAGCTTTACTTTAGAGTGATGTGTCTCATGCATTTCCACACTTCTGGCTTTTATAGAACCCTCTTTCACTACAGCAAGCAAGTTCTAATATCTTGATGGAAAAATATTTTTAAGTTAAGAACTTTGAATAAGTTACAAGACAGCATCTGTGCCTCAAAATTATAAAATGAGAAACACTTTTCAACTGCCTTAGAGCATTTTTCTTTTAATTTGTAGGTGCTCAAAATCATTGTGGCCATAAATCCTTCTAACCTCCCTGTTAGGGGGTGACCAGTAATAAAGTGCCTGTTTTCTAACTGAGGATGCACACAAGCTGGAGTGAGGTCATCTGCTCAGTCACATGGTAAATTTCAGAATATGTGTATATGTGTTTGTATCTATGTTGGAAGATGAAGGAGATTAAGTTTCTTGAATTTTAAACTCTAGGTGTTTAACTTCACTACAAACAAGGATTTGATCAGATGTAAAAATTTGTTCTTTGTGAAAGTCATGGAATTTGTCTGTTTTTACTTTAACTTCCAACGATCTACTGTTTGATTCTTGATGAGGCCCCATGACGCTAGAGAAAACAAAGAGGGTATATTTCCACCTCTGCCCTCTTGGAAACTAGAAAAAGAATATGTGATTTAGGATCAGACAAGGGGATCTTTCCACCCAGGATTTAGAACCTTGAAGGAGAGCTTTTAGAGGGACTTAGAGATTATTCATGTCACTAATGGTGGAGAACAGAGAACATGGTGGAGGTAGTAATCATCAATGGTTGTGCATCAAGCAGTGCTGTCCACACCACACAGTGCCTGAGGCATTACTGTGGTTTGGTTCTTGATTTGGTGGCTTTCAGTGGTTCCAGGCTATTTCCTGAGTCCAGTTCTTTTTCCTTCCCAACTGTTTGTATCTTTCCAATACATTCTTCTTCCATTTAAATTAGAGCTGGTTCAGTTATTTAGAATCTAGACTCCTGATTGGAACTTTGTGCAGAGCAGTATTACCAGCCAGGCCATGGCTATGACACATGCTTCTTGTAGACACCTTTTCAGGGGTTGGTTGGAAAAGCTTCAGAATTAATGCATCCAAGAAATGGAATGGATTGGATTGTTATTCCTGGTCAACAGATAGAAGAGTGGTGATATGAAAAATAAATCTGAAAGAAGTTTGGTGTGATATGGTACAAAAGCAACTCTGGGCTCAGCCAGGGAACCTTCCTCCACCATGTAGTTAGCCTGGTGACCTCAGGTGAAGTACTTTCTATCTCTAAACACTTGTTCCTTCATCTGTAAAAGACAGATAATACCAGCTGCATAGCCTATTTCACAGGGAAGTTAAGAAGAATAGAAAATAAATATATAAGGCACACAAATAAAAGATAGGATTAGAGTAACCTTATGGTTACTGTTACATTTATACTCTAGGATAGATGAGTATCAGTCACCTGACCTACTTTTTATTTTATAATGACTTTCCAGGGTTATTCGTAAAAGCCCTACTGCTTTCATACAGGTTATAGGCTTGGCATGGTGGGAAAAGGGCCTGAGTCTGAATCCTGGTTTTACAATTTATGATGTTTGTGACAGTGACAAGTTACTCAAACTCTCTGAGAATAAGTATTCTGTATAATAGAACAGTGTGAAATAAAGATATTAATATTAATTTTAGGGATGCCAGAAGGGTAACAACATATATTTTAATATAAATTTATCTATGGATACTTAAATAATTATGTATAAGTTCATGTATATGTGCTAGCTCTGCCATTTATTAGCTATGTAACATGGTAACACTTATTAACCTCTCTGAAATTCAGTATTCTCAAATGTAAAATGACTATAACATTTTAGAAAGATAAGAATAATAAAAATAACCCCCAATCCCATGATCAACAGATAGACAATTTTTAGGGATGCTTTTCTTTGTGTGTGTGTGTGTGTGTGTGTGTGTGTTTACAAGCACACTTTACAGGTTGTGATTTATATGGCCTCTTGTGTTCTGGTTTTGTTCATAACGTCATGTCATGAATATGGTTTTATGTCATTAAATAGTCTACAAAAATTAAAACTTAATTTGTGATCAATTTTTATAATTAATTATAAGAAAATTATAATTATGAGACTTCTATGACAGGTTCATTTCAGCATGAGTTATAATAGAAAAATTATATCATCAAAATGGCCAACAGAAGGATGTTTAAATCTACAATGAACATACCATAACCTATTCCATTACAGTTACCTATAAGCTTTACAAGAGCCATATTTAAACATTACTTTTTTTTGGAGTTTAGAATGAAACTGTACCCTTTAACTACTCTTCAGACAAGGAATTTAATATGTATTTGTTTACCTCCTCTAAGTTATTCAAGAAATTCAGGTGTGTTTTGTCTTTTCTGAGTTTTTATATATTGTTTGATGATTTCTTCCTGTGCCTTACCACAAGGATAAAATTAGTTTAAAATAAATGCTTGACTTGTGACTTTTATCCTTCAATTTCTTATTTTTCAGAGTAGTTTCTCAACAGTAATATTGAGACATCTAGTAGCAAAAGAAAAAACCCTAGTCTAGGTAAGCTGTTTTTTATTATTTGGTGGTGGTGGTTGTTTCTGTGTTTATTCTGTCCAGATATCTGTAGAATTTTATCTTTAACTTAATTATGCAAAGTGTCCCAATGTGGTTCTCTTCTCATCAAAGTTTCTTGAAAGGTATACCCTTCCAAGAGTGAACCAGGAAGAAACAGAAAATATGAACAGACCAATCACAAGCACTGAAATTGAAACTGTGATTTAAAATCTTCCAACAAACAAAAGCCCAGGACCAGATAGCTTCAAAGGCGAATTGTATCAAACATTTAGAGAAGAGCTAACACCTATCCTTCTCAAACTCTTCCAAAAAACAGCAGAGGAAGGAACACTCCCAAACTCATTCTATGAGGCCACCATCACCCTGACACCAAAACCAGACAAAGATACTACAAAAAAAGAAAATTGAAGACCAATATCACTGATGAATATAGATGCAAAAATCCTTGACAAAATACTAGCAAACAGAATCCAACAACACATTAAAAGGATCATGCACTATGGTCAAGTGGGATGTATCCCAGGGATGCAAGGATTCTTAAATATACAAAAATCAATCAATGTGATATACCTTATTAACAAATTGAAGAATAAGAACCATACGATCATCTCAATAGATGCAGAAAAATCTTTTGACAAAATTCAACACCCATTTATGATAAAAACTCCCCAGAAAGTGGGCATAGAGGGAACCTACCTCAACATAATACAGGCTGTATATGACAAACCCAGAGCAAACATCATTCTCAATGGTGAAAAACTGAAAGCGTTTCCTCTAAGATCAGGAACGAGACAAGGATGTCCACTCTCACCACTATTATTCAACATAGTTTTGGTAGTCCTAGCCATGGCATTCAGAGAAGAAAAAGAAATAAAAGGAATACAAATTGGAAAAGAAGAAGTAAAAATGTCACTGTTTGCAGATGACATGATACTATACATAGATGCCATCAGAAAACTGCTAGAGCTAACCAATGAATTTGGTAAAGTTGCAGGATACAAAATTAATGCACAGAAATCTCTTGCATTCCTATACACTAATGATGAAAAATCTGAAAGAGGGATTAATGAAACACCCCCATTTACCATTGCAACAAAAAGAATAAAATACCTAGGAATAAACCTACCTAGGGAGACAAAAGACCTGTATGCCAAAAACTATAAGGCACTGCTGAAAGAAATTAAAGATGATACCAACAGATGGAGAGATATACCAATTTCTTGGATTGGAAGAATCAATATTGTGAAAATGACTATACTACCCAAAGCAATCCATAGAGTCAGTGCCATCCCTATCAAATTACCAATGGAATTTTTTACAGAACTAGAACAAAAAACCTTAAAATTTGTATGGAGACATAAAAGACCCCAAATAGCCAAAGCAGTCTTGAGGGAAGAAAGCGGAACTGGAGGAATCAGACACCCTGACTTCAAACTATACTACAAAGCTACAGTAATCAAGACAATATGGTACTGGCACAAAAACAGAAACATAGATCAATGGAACAAGATAGAAAGCCCAGAGATAAACCCACACACCTATGGTCAACTAATCTATTACAAACAAGGCAAGGATATACAATGGAGAAAGGACAGCCTCTTCAATAAGTGGTGCTGGCAAAACTGGACAGCTACATGTAAAAGAATGAAATTAGAACACTCCCTAACACCATACACAAAATAAACTCAAATGGATTAGAGACCTAAATGTAAGACCAGACACTATAAAACTCTTAGAGGAAAACATAGGCAGAAGAGTCTTTGACATAAATCACAGTAAGATCATTTTTGATCCACCTTCTAGAGTAATGGAAATAAAAACAAAAATAAAGAAATGGGACCTAATGAAACTTCAAAGCTTTTGCACAGCAAAGGAAACCCTAAACAGGACAAAAAGACAACCCTCAGAGTGGGAGAAAATATTTGCAAACGAATCAACGGACAAAGGATTAATCTCCAAAATGTATAAACAGCTCATGCTGCTCAATATTAAAAAAACAAACAACCCATCCAAAAATGGGCAGAAGACCTAAATAGACATTTCTCCAAAGAAGACATACAGGTGGCCAAGAAGCACATGAAAAGCTGCTCAACATCTCTAATTATTAGAGAATTGCAAATCAAAACTACAATGAGGTATCATCTCACACTAGCTAGAATGGGCATCACCAGCAAATCTACAAACAACAAATGCTGGAGAGGGTGTGGAGAAAAGGGAACCCTCTTGCACTGTTGGTGGGAATGTAAATTGATACAGCCACTATTGAGAACAGTATGGAGGTTCCTTAAAAAACTAAAAATAAAATTACCATATGACCCAGCACTCCCAGTACTGGGCATATACCCAGAGAAAACCATAATTCAAAAAACACATGCACCCCAATATTCATTGCAGCACTATTTACAATAGCCAGTTTATGGAAACAACCTAAATGCCCATTGATGGACGAATGGGTTAAGAAGATGTTGTACATATATACAATGGAATATTACTCAGCCATAAAAAGGAACAAAATTGGGTCATATGAGGGACGTGGATGGATCTAAAGACTGTCATACAGAGTGAAGTAAGTCAGAAAGAGAAAGACAAATATTGTATATTAACGCATATATGTGGAGCATAGAAAAATGGTACAGATGAACTGGTTTGCAGGACAGAAAGTGAGACATAGATGTAGAGAACAAACCTATGGACACCAAGGGGGGAAAGCAGTGGGGGGTGTGGTGGTGGTGTGATGAATTGGGCGATTGGAATTGACATGTATACACTGATGTGTATAATATGGATGACTAATAAAAAAAAGACATACTTGAAAAAAAAAGAATATGACTCATCTGTGCAATCTGATTATCTCTTTCTCTCTTCAAAACTATTAATTATAGTATCCAGTGTTTTAAATTTGTATTTTTATTCTTGGGTTTTGTCTTATTTTATCTGTCTTATATCTGGGGAACATCTACAATGTTTACACCTTAAAATTCTCTCTCCCTTTCATATTCTATTACTATTTATATTCCTTTCTTTTTTTCTTCATTATTTTGAGATGGCATGCAAGTTATACTTTCACATAACTCTTTTTTTTTTTTCTGTTATGCTGACTGGTTAACTTTTTTTTTTTTCGTTACGCGGGTCTCTCACTGTTGTGGCCTCTCCCGCTGCGGAGCACAGGCTCCGGACGCGCAGGCTCAGCAGCCATGGCTCACGGGCCCAGCCGCTCCACGGCATGTGGGATCTTACTGGACCGGGGCACGAACCCGTGTCCCCTGCATCGGCAGGCGGACTCTCAACCACTGCACCACCAGGGAAGCCCTGACTGGGTAACTTTTGCTACACAGAGTTTTAGTGTCCTACTGAAAATTTCGTGCCAATATCTTTTAGCTTACCCTTCTCTCTCTTTTTAACTGTTATTTTGAATCTCAGCATATTTACTTTGCCACTCTTCTTACTGTTGTTTTCTCAATATGATTTCTTCTTATAACTGTCTCACTCTATTTTACCTACCATTTTTGCTTATTCTATTGTGAAGACCCAGAAGGGTTTCTTCTGGTTCTTTTAGTTGATCAGTTTCAGAGATCTGCTTTTCTCTTTGATTCTTCAGAATAATGTTTCTTCTTGCTTCGTTTGCATTATTTTTCATAACTCTCATTTGCATTTTATCATTCTACTCATCTTAAGAAAGAGAAAGTCTATGCAAAAATGAGGTTGCCAATAGACAGGGGTTGTAGATATTCCTGGGCTCCATTCACTGTCCCCTTAACCTTAGAGCCTTTCTGTTCAGAAGCACAGTACGGGGGATGACAGATGGCCAAACCCATAGAAATGTGTGGTGTCTCTCTTCAAATCACATTTCAAAACTTTTGCACTACAGAAGTTTTGGATTTTGGATTCTCTGAAATTAGAACATATTAAAAAAATAAAACCCACCATTATGCATATCTCAGTATTTACCAGTTACCACCCTGTATATAATATTTTGCTGGCATTTCATAGAATTAAGCATACCATCAACAGTTTCTCTCTCTCTCTCTCTCTCTCTCTCTTTCTCATGCACACACACACACACCACACTTATACACTCTTCTGGCCATTTTTTCTGAGCATTATGATATCCAGAAAGCAGCACATACACAATAAAAGGATTGCTAAGTTTTACTGTTGATGTGGAAACCTGTTTAAGTAGATTTTCTTTTTTAATAAATAATATTCAATAGAATAGAAGTATCATAATTCTCAAACAAAAAACTATGCATTCTCAAACATTTTGACAGTTAGGTTTTTTCCAAGGTTTCCTTTAGCCACTTTCCATTCCTGCTAATCCTGTAGTAAATATCGTCATACATAGAGCTGTGGGTCTGGTTTAGATGATTTCCTTTAGATGGCCTCACTAGAGGGAAAGGTAGGGGACACTATGGGAGTCGGCTTATATTGCCATGTTGCTTTCAAAAGGACTATCCTGGGTTTCAAAGGCATTAGCAGAAAATAAGCTCTCTTGTTTTATTGCAAAGTTACTACACTTAAAAAGGCAATTTCAAACATCTTTCCTTCTCTTTCCCCACGAGAAATTGAGGAGCCATCATTTTGCTTTCTAGCCCCCTTTTAGGAGAAATACTATTAGGGCAAATAAACATGAATGCCGCTACAAATGCTGGTAAAAATCCTTTCTTGCTGTTGGTTTCCTGTAGCTTAGACAAATTTCACAGAAATTTCGATGAGCCATTGGGAACAACCATCTTGGTGAGAATAGCATAAAGCTGAAAGGTTTAAAGAACACAGTACAATATTTGGAGAAATGTCATTGTTACTTTGGATCTGAGAAAATTAAGAGCATACACACAAGTGTTAGAGTCTAAAGGTGAAAACAAGGGGCCTTTTTCTTATTCACTGACTAATCTCATCAGAAACATTATGTGTTCTGGTTTCTCATCTTCCCAAGTTTTGTTTATTTTATGTATCTGGTTGTCAGTAAAACTAGACTAAGGTGTTAATTGATAATTAATTGATCCAAAAGAATAAAATGCAACAAAAGGCATTAAAGGTATTTTTGAACATGAAGCCTGTTTGCTCTCAGCATCACTCTCTGGGTCACTTAAAACATACTATGTTGCTTGGAATTTGAATGGGTTTATAATTATTGAAGTTATGTATTTCGGCTGACTACATACTCAGATATCCAGAGGAATCTATTCTATTTTTTGATCACATTATTTAGGAAATTGCTTTCTCTGTTCACACTTTGACTGAGTAGTTTCAAAGATAAAGTTGAATCTTTCTTGAAAGAAACAAAGAGATTCTTGAATGGAGGCAAAAAAAATTATTCCATTTCATAGATAAAACCCAAAGTCCCAGAAAACTGTTAAGTTCCTGAGTTAACACAGTTTGTACCATAAAAATGGCAGATTAGAAATCTACATCTGTTGAATTGAGCTGATTTTTATTCTCAACATAATATTTTTCCAGGTAACTGTCACCGCCTCCCAGAGAATTACACATCTTCTTGAATACTAGCAGTAAACAAAATAAATTTTTAAATAAAGTTTTGTATACTCTGTTCTTAAATTAAAATTCAAGTGACGGCAACGTGTTCAACTTCCCTCTCAGAAAAGAAACCTAAAATGATAAAAGCCCTCATTTGATCCTTTTTAATGGATCTTGGCTTGGTGTAAAGATCTGGGCCTTTGCTTCCTTTGGGGAAAAGGCAATGTGTCTTTGTCTTGTCAACCCCTGCTGTTCGGGCAATTTCAAACATAGGAATTAATTTTATTCACAGTAGAGTTTGTAGTTTGTCCAGTCTCTGGAACAGAAAGTAACAAATTCCTTAATATGAAGACTGGGCCCCAGATCAGACACAGTTATAGCACTTGTGTAAATTCAAGCTGCTGGTAGAACAGAGATCTTTCTGATGCATGATTTTTCTTCCAATTTGTCCTCTAATTATGGACCAAACTGAATAATTTTACATCGGATATTAACGAGTTTCAAGCTGTGATTCTTTCTGTAGACAAAGAAGAAATACTTTAAATTCAGGTAAGGATATAAAGAAAAACTACTCTGACACAACACAAGAATATCTGATTCATAAATTGTGACATTCTATGAAGTCTAATGTGGTGACTTTAATAACAAGGGCATTTTATATTTTAACTTCTCACTCTGAGTTCAAATGTTCAGAGCTAGTTCACGGATGAAAAAATGCGAGTGTTCTTTGCCATCACCTCATGACCTCTTCAGGATTCTGGCTCTTCATGTATTTACTGCTCAAAACCCCCTCACAAGTTCTCTGCTGCTATAGAAAAGGTCTAAAACACTTAGCACCATAGACATAGTCCTCTATAATTCACCTTTTCCCAGCACCATGGCTTCCTGTCTTATCACTTACCTGACAGCTCTATGCATATTAGTCACAGCACACAACAGGTTATTTCTTTCCCGAACACCTGTGTTTCTTTATTTCCTATCGACCTTTTGCCCTCTTTCCTCTTTCAAGTCTAATGTGCAGGGGATTTAGGTATAGTGACTTGCACTCCTTGTATAAACTATCAGTACTGCAACATACTTTACTTGCCTTTGAAAAATCAAGTAGAGACTAGGTCAGCTCAACCCAGGCAATGTCAACCCTCACTTCCCAAGACAGGTTATAAGACATATATTAACCTCATTTCATAATTCACCTTGATCTTTTAATGAAAAAAAAAAACCCATAGATTTAGTTGATCAAGGGTAGAGTAAGACAAATATCTCCAGTTACCTCCTCTAATTTTATTCTCTTCTTCTTGCTAATTAACAGTGCCTTAATTCTATTTAGGGTATTCAGACTCAGCTCTTTAGTCTTCCTTAGTTTTTTTCTGCTTAGAATGCAGACATAAAGTTTCTGAAGGTACAGCATCCATTTTGCAACCAAGAGGTGACCATCATGAGTCAAAGACCTATACTCTCAGGATGGCTGAGGGGAAAGGCAGAAATACCTTGGATCCCACATGGCATCATTAAACTGTCACCAGCCCTGGTTTGTCCACATTGGAGTTTGTGCTTATAGAGAGAAAGCAACTCCTGTTTGAGAGTTTCAGTTGTTGCAACTGAATCCATTACTAACTGATATAAAGGACTAAACAGTAATTTGGATATTATAATTTTATTAAATTGTCAATAACATCCCACTGTGTTTTCTATAGACCTCCATCCATTTGCTTGCTCCTCTACCCCTCATTCTCAGATTTCCTCATTGCCCGCCTCCCCCTCCCCCCCAGTTCCCTCAGTCAGCAATATTCAGTCCCACCCAGGATCTAGCCCTTCACCTAATCCCAGCTGAGACTTGCTCTCCTTCCTTAGACTTCTCCCAGCTCCAGGAAACAACTTCTGAACCTGCCCTCCATTCCTTGCCTCACACCTCAACCTCATGTAAGAATCACCTGCCCCTGCCTTCCTCTGACACTTGGGTTCTTGGGTCACTTCATCTCACTTAATTTTCTTCTGGCCAGAGAAAGAGATCAGACAGATTTAGGGGTAAAAAAGCAATTTCCAATCATGCCTGAAACTAGCTGTCAAACCAAAGGACACTTAATGACCAAAATAACTTGTATTTAGAATAGACCAGTTTATCTTCCTTTTCAAAATTGTGGAATCCTACATTGGAGGTCCATTGTCCTCTAGCTTATGGAAGAATAATGATTCTTTACACCTTGCTGGATGATTCTATCTTCATTTTAAGATGAGGGGCTACTTCTGGAACTGGTTCAGTGACAAAAGTGATCTGCCAACTTCAAAGATAAACAGCCTCAGGCAGTCAAAATGATTTCATGAGTTTTCATCAAAAGCTATAACTCTGACTTGAAATTTTCACTAGTAATGGCTCCAGTGACTGAATTAATGCTTCTGGAACAAAATGCAAAGGGACAGTACTTCAGAAAAATATTTTTGAGGGACTAGCAGCCATGCAAAACTACAGAATAGTGGCTTATAAATTTTTATATTTTGTAGACTGCCTTAGAAGTCTAGCCACTGATGTGGCTACCCACTGGGTTGCTTGTGCATGCACACGCTATTCTGAAGGAGCTTCTCATTCTTAAAAGATGCAAATGATTATAGACATTCCTGGGTGCAACGGGGCAACTTGGTACAAACTATAATAAACTGCATTTTGGGAAAAGGGCAGTTCCTCCAGAAACATCTGATAATGTGGCTCTTCTCTCTAAGCAAAAACGACAGGATTAAAGATGGGCACTTGATCCATGCCAGGTATATTAAAGTCCTTCCCTAGGAATGTGGAATTACAACTAAGAGATTTGAGTTGCAGTATGGATATTCTTTAATAGAAGAAGTGCAAAATTGAAAGTTGTTGCAGCCAAGATCTGAACTATGGGCTGAAAAGAAAAAAGAAAGTCAGTTTTCGGAGAGAGATCAAATAATACCAGACACTCAGAGAGAACTGTAAATGAGAGATGGAGAGAAATGATTTCCCAGTCTCCCCAAGTGTGCCAGCTTTTGGTTACCGTTCATCCCTGAGTCCTGCTATTCACAGCCCATACAGTACTTGAAATGTCCTATACCTTCATTATAAATTCACTCTTTTTGCCAAATATAGCTCCACTGGGATTCTTTTATAGATGTAATAAATTTCTGTTTCCTGCAGCAAATAACCTTTCAGCAATGTTTATGAGGAAATGTTTTGTTTTAATAAGACAGACCTATTTTCTTTCATTCATTTTTTGAAGAAATTGTTTTCTGTAAACCATTGTGCTATGTTTTTAGGCAGTCACAACTGAATCATATATGGGTTCTGCAATCAAGGAATACATAGGGAGATAATACATCTATCTCAATAGATAGGTGCATGTGGAAAGTTGTAAGGGCCATGAAAGGGGCAGAACCAACATGCTGTGGAAAGAGATTATTTCCAGCAGTGATCCAAGAAAACTTCAGGAAGGGGTGGAATTTAAGTTTATAGGTGACAAATGGGTATCATTTGGTCATGTGGAGTTAGGAGAAAAAGGATTCTTGGTAGAGAGGATGTGAACATGACTACAAAGATAGAAAGAAGGAAGGCATACAAGCAACAGTTCAGTTTGACTAAAATAAAAGATTTGCAAGTAGATATAAAGATTAAAAAGGTAGATTTGGACCAGATTAATGGAGACCTTTAAATTCATATAATAAACTTAGAGTTTCTCATGTTAGCCATAAGAAGTCAATAAAGGTCTTGAGCCAGGGAATGACATCAGGAGTGACTCAGGAATGAATCAAGGGCAGTACAAATGATGGACTATAGGAAGTGAGGAAGCTAGTTCAGTGGTCCAATTAAGTAGTAATAAGGACTGAGAAGGAAGAATTTTCTTCAGCAGTATTTTGAGGGTTTCAATACCATCAAGGAACGGTGATATTCTGAGGATACCAGTCAAGGTAGACAGCAAAAATTCTTCAAGAAGAGTCTGAGGAAGTAGGATGGTTTGCCTACAATAGTGGGAGCCACATTTTGAAGCTGGGAGCCTGTTGATGGAGTAGGGATGTATATGAGTAGCCTGGATAGGGCATTAATGAGGACTCTTCCTTTATAGAGAGGCAATAAAGGAAGAGTTTTTCATCTAATAGAGCAATTATAAAGTGAAGGGATTAAGAAAACAGAAGGTAAGCGTTAGACTGAAGACAAGATGCAAATCCATATCCAAGTAATATTTATTGATTGCCTATAGAGTTCCAAATGGAACCACATTTGAATGTTATGTACATGTTACAGATATAAGGAGGTTGGGAAACTTGCCTAAAATAAGCCTATTTTAAGTGGTAGCAGTGAGATTTCAACTCCAGTTTTTTGGTGGCTTGATTTTTAAATTTTAATCCTTTGCATCATATCACATTATCTCTCATCAAAATTAGGAGAGGTGAGCATGTATTTTCTGAATTAAATTTTTGTCCAAAGGAGTTATAGGAGTGGGATTGCTGGATCATATGGTAATTCTATTTTTAGTTTTCTGAGGAACCTCCCCATACTGTATTCCATAGTGGCTGTACCAGTTTACATTCCCCAATAGCCAAAACATGGAAACAACCTAAATGTCCATCGACAGAGTAATGGATAAAAAAGATGTGGTACATATCTACAATGGAATATTACTCAACCATAAAAAAGAATGAAATAATGCCATTTGCAGCAATATGGATGCAACTAGAGATTATCATGCTAAGTGAAGTAAATCAGAAAGAGAAAGGCAAATACCATATGATATCACTTATATGTGGAACCTAAAATATGGCACAAATGAACCTATCTACAGAACAGATAGAGATAGAGAACATACAGATAGAGAACAGACTTGTGGTTGCCAAGGGGGAGGGGGGAGGGAGAGGGATGGACTGGGAGTTTGAGGTTGGTAGATGCAAACTATTACATTTAGAATGGGTAAACAACAAGGGCCTACTGTATAGCACAGCTAACTATATTCAATAACCTGTGATAAACCATAATGGAAAAGAAGATGAAAAATAATGTATATATGTATATAACTGAGTCACTTTGCTGTACAGCAGAGATAGGCACAACATGGTAAATCAACTCTACTTCAATAAAAAAACAATTGAAGAGAAAGAAAAAAAATTTAGGAGAGGTGAGGGGCATAAACATGGAGCCAGATTATATGTTAATAGGAACGCTGATTTCACTGAGTACCCAGCCCTCTTAAAACAGCTTCTTCAAGTGTGGAACGTAGATCAAAATAATTTCCAGTTAGGCCATTGGCTGTTAATAAATAATTCATTACATGAAATTACTAAATAAATGCCAGAGGTAAGAAATTATATATTTTGATATTGTGACAAAATCAATAAAATGCAACCACCAGATTGTTTTTCCTGGTTTCATAGTTTGTTAATTTTGTGATTATTCATTTGAGTAACTTCATTTGAAATGTGAGAGTAAAAGGCTAGTGACCATTTATTCATGTATTATAAATGCTAAATTCCAGAAGTGTGTGACATCTACATGAATATAAACCAAATTTATTGTAATTAAAGTTATTACCATGGATAAGAAATAAATTCATAGCATCCAATATGTAAATACTAAGCAAAGCATGTAATTTGTCTCTTTTTGAAATTAATCTCACATTCACATTAATGTGATTTATGTTATTGTAATATACACTATGCCTCTGGAATCAGATTGGGAATGATTAGTTCTTTATGTGACCTTAATAACAAATAATGTGCTAACAGGAGAATAAATATCAACTAAAATTAATTTATGTTTCTAATATTCTTAAAATAGCTTCCTGAATTTGAACTTTGAATAGTAATATAATGAATGAAAACAAGCGTTAAGTGCCATGACATATTAAAATGTCAAAGCAGAGGACACCTATGGTCACAGTTCCAGGGATGGATCATAGATCACAGAATGTTAGAAGGAGGAACGGCCTTGGAGGTCATTCAGTTCAATCAATTCACTTTGTAAATGAGGAAAGGGAAGGCCGGAGACGCTGGGGACTTCTGCAGGGTTCAATGCACAGTTACAAAGTGCCAGTGCCAAGAATACAGTTCAGACCTCCTGACTTCAGCCTATTGTTCTTTTTGCTACATCATGCTGCCTGAAAGAATCATTTTTCATCGTCTTAAAATGCTACCTTATTATTACATAAGCGGGTGAAAAATTAATGGGTGTATATTTTTTACTTATTCAATGAAAAGAAAGCCCTTTCATTAACCACAGCAAAACAGTAGTATTTACCATAACCTAAGCTCGATGATAGTTTTGTTCCCTACACATAGGCTTTCTAGATTTAAGCACCTATTGTTACATTGATGACCTTTTAAAATGAGCTGCATTTTTATTAAAATAAATTATTTGACTTATGATTATTAATTTTCATGATGCAAAAGAGGAAATCATTACAAAATGGTATTGTAGCAAATTTTTTTAAAGTAACACTTTTTTTTCTATTCAGGTACAATTTACAAAAAGAGAGGCATAGATCTTAAGAGTATCATTTGATGAGTTCTCACAATGGTATACACGAATGTAATCCACACAGATCAAGATGTAGACCATTTAAACACCCCATAAAAAACCTAGTTAATAATAAATTGACCATCCTCCAGTGAAGACAACCACAAATATTTTATTCATGTTTTGATTGGACTAGTTGTCTTTATTTTTATTGAATTGTAGGAGTTTTGGGTATATTTTGGATATAAATTCTCTGTCAGATTTATGCACTGCAAATATTTTCTGCCAGTCTGTGGCTTATGTATACATTTACTGAACAATGTCTCTTGATAAGCAGAAGTGTTTAATTTTGATGATGTGTACTTTAACAATTTTTCTTTTATGATTATTGCTTTTTATGTCCTGACAAAGAAATATTTTGTTATATTTTGTTATTTATAAAAATAAATATTTTTATAAACAATATTTTGTTATTGTTCAAGTTATTGAAAATATTATTCAATTTTTTTCCAGAAGCTTCATAGTTTTAGCTTTTCTATTTAGTTCTGAGATCCATCTCAAGTTAGATTTTAAATATGAAGTGATGTATGAAGCAAAGCTTCTCCCCCATATCACAATCCTTTTATTTCAGGCCATTTGTTGAAAAGACACTTCTTTCCCCGTTGGATTGATTTGGAGTCAGTGAAACTTCATAATGAAAGTATGACTTTGTTTCTGGGCTCTCCGATCTACTCCAGTGATCTGTCTATTCTTATATCAACAGCATACTCAACATATATACACTACCAAATGTAAAACAGTTAGCTAGTGGGAAGCAGCTGCATAGCACAGGGAGATCAGCTCGGAGCTTTGAGACGACATAGAGGGGTCGGATAGGGAGGGTGGGAGGGAGGCTTAAGAGGGAGGGGATATGGGGATATACGTATACGTATGGCTGATTCACTTTGTTGTACAACAGAAACTAACACTGTATTGTAAAGCAATTATACTCCAGTAAAGATCTATTAAAAAAAAAGCATACTCTCTTTTTGTTTTTTAAGCATACTCTCTTTTTAGTTTTTAATGTCTCAAATCATTTGTAAGTACTCAAACTTTATTGTTGGTTTCTTTTTCAAGATTTAAAAGAATTCTAGGTCTTGCATTTCCATGTAAATTTTAAAAACAATTTGTTGATTTCCATTTTAAAAAATGGATCGGATTTTGATTAAGGTTGTGCTGAAACTATAGCTCAGTTTGGGGCGAATTGACATCTTAACAGTTTTAAATTTTTCAAAATATATAAGCCTAATATATATCTCTAAGTCTTTAATTTCTCTCAATAGTGTTTTGCAGTTTTCAGTATAAAGCTATGAACTTACTTTAATGTTAAGTTTATCTTAAGTAGTTTATATTTTCTAATGCTAGTGTAAATAGTATATATTGTTAACCAATTTCCATTGGGTGCTACCATATAGAAATAAACTGACCTTGTATCCCATAATTTTGCTAAATTCACTTATTAGTTCAAGTAGCTGCTTTGTGGATCACTTAGAATTTCTACACGTACTATCATATTGTCTAGAAATAAAAACAGTTTTACTTCTTCCTTCCAATCTACATGACTCTTTTTCTTCTTGGCTTATTTCACTGGCTACAACTTAAATTACAATGTAGAATACAAGTGGTGAAAGCAGTTAAGCCTGGCCTTATTCTTGATCTTAAGGGAAAAGTGTTCATCCTTAGGTATGATGTAAGCTGTATTTTCTTCTTTTCATCAAAATGAAGTCGTTTTTTTTCCTTCCTAATTTAGCGAGAGTTTTAATTCAAATGAGTTTTGGATTTTGTCAAATGTTTTTTATGCTTTTATTGTGTTGCTTATATATTTTCTAGATTGCTCTGAGTTGTTCTGTTTAAGTTGTGAATTACACTGACTTTTGAGTGTTGAACTGCATAAATAGGATAAATCCCACTGGTATGTGTGTGCATGTGTATATTGCTATTGTTTTGTTAAAGAATTTTTCTTATGAGGGATTTCAGTCAGTAGATTTATTTCATTGTAATGTCTTTATCTGTGTTAGGTATTGGGGTAATGCTGACTTTATGAAATAAATTGTGAAGTGTTCCCTTCTATTTTGTGAATGAATTTATATAGGATATGTATTATTTCTTGCTTAAATTTTTGTGGAAATTTAAGTGACACAAGGTAGGCCTGGAATTTTCTTTTTGGAAATGTTTTTAATTACCAATTATATTTCACTAATAGATACTTTGCTATTCAAAGTTTATGTTTTTTTCTTTAATCTTATTTTTTCCCCCCAATTTGTCTAATCATGCAAATTGCTGAGCTTATTGGTTGAAATTGTTCTTAATATTTCTTTTAATCCTTTTAATAAGATTTACACTAGCATCCTCATATTCATTCCAGACTTTGATAATTTGTGTATTCTCTTTTTTCTTGGTGAATATGGATAGGGAGTTTATCAATTTTAATAACGTTTTCAAAGAACCCCATTTAATTTCATTGATTTTCTCTATTGTTTGTTATCTATTTAATTAATTTCTGCTCCTCTATTATTTTCATTATTCTACTTACTTTGATTTGAATTGCTGTCTTTTTTTAAGCTTCTTATGTTGAAGTTTAAATCAGCTTAGAATATTTTGTATTTTGTTTCTGATTTCTTCTTTAACCCATATGTTTCTTGGACCTGAGTTGCTTAATTTCCAAATATTTGAGGCATTTCTAGATGTCATTTTTTATTGATTACTACTTTAATTCCAGAGCGGTAAGAAAACATATTTGGTATAATTTCAGTGTTTGGAATTGAGGCTTTTTAAATGGCCTAGGATATGTTCTATTTTGATGAGTGTTCTGTGTGTACTTGAGAGAAATTTGTATTCCGCAGATTGTTAGATGCAGCATTCCATAAATGTCAGTTTGATCCAGTTGGTTGATAAAGTTTTTCAACTTTTTTATGTTCTTACTGATTACTTCTCAATTAGTTCTATCATTTACTGAGAGTGGAGTTTTGAAATCTTCTACTATAACTGCAGATTAACCTGTTTTTCCTTTACCTTCTGTCAATATTTGCTTCAATTATTCTGAAACTGCTATTAGGTACATACGTATTTATTATTTTTAGGATTTCCTGATGAATTGTTATTTTTATCATTATGAAATATTCCTCTTTATCTCAAGTAATCCTCTTTTTGCTGAAATCTATTTTCTCTGATATATTAATGTTGTTACTCTACCTTTCTTATAATTAGTATTTGCAAGGTACTTTAAAAAATATATCTGTCTTTATACTTAATGTGTGACTCTTATAAGTGGAAAAATTTTTGTGTTTACCTTCTTTATTGCATCTGATAATCTCTGTCCTATAATTAGAGTATTTAACCTACTCACATTTTTGGAAAGTAATTTCGATTTATCTTTTGACTTTTTAATTATACCTCTTTGCATTCATTTTAATGGGTGTTCTAGGAATAGCAACATATATTCTTGACTTTGCACAGTCTACTCAGAGTGAATATTGTAATAGTTCTTGAAACCTTGTAGTGTATTTTATTATAGATCTGT
This sequence comes from Monodon monoceros, assembly GCF_005190385.1. Taxonomy (NCBI): domain Eukaryota; kingdom Metazoa; phylum Chordata; class Mammalia; order Artiodactyla; family Monodontidae; genus Monodon; species Monodon monoceros. The sequence continues at coordinate 88,294,600 of NW_021703767.1, forward strand.
TTTCTTCTCCCTAGTCCCTCATACTATAGTTGTCATATACATTACATCTAAATCCATTAAATACCTCACAATATTATATTTTTAATTTAATGAGTCCTAAGTATTTTAAGAAATTAAGCTAAAAAAGAATAGGCTTTTTAACTTACCAAGATATTTATCACTTATGACAATCTCAATTCCTTCCTGAAGATCTGAGTTTTCATTTGGTTTTTTTTTTAAGTTATACTCCATTTATAGTTATTATAAAATATTGGCTATAATCCCTGTGTTGTGCAATATATCCTTGTAACTTATTTTATACATGATAGTTTGTATCTCTTATTCCCATACCCCTATGTTGCCCCTTTCATCTTCCCTCTCCCCACCGGTAAGCACTAGTGTGTTCTCTACATCTGTGAGTCTTTCTTTTTTGTTACATTTGGTATTATTTTATTTCGTATGAAGAACTTCCTTCAACATTTTTTTTTGTAATGCAGGTCTACTGAGGTTAAATTCTGTAAGTTTTTATTTTCCTGTGAAAATGTCTTTTTCTGTTTCTTTCTTGATAGGCATTTTGTTGGATATAGAATTTTGAGGGGACAGTTTCTGTTTTGGGGTTTGTTTTCTTTTTCATATTTTAGCACTCTAAAGATGCTTCCCTACTGCATTTGGGTCTTCATTTGTCCAATTATTGGTCACTCTACAGAGTGTCATTTTTCTTTGGCTACTTCAAGATTGTCTCTTTATTTGGGGTTTTTAGATGTTTGTGAAGCTTCTAGGTATGATTTTCTTTGTATTTGTCCTGCTTGGGATTGATAGTTTTCTTGAATTTATAAATTATCCTTTTTATAATTTATAATGAAATAATGGTAAACATTATTTCATTAAATATTTTCTCTGTCCTCTTCTCACTCTCCCCTGCTTCTGGGATTCTACTTCCGTATGTTAGTCCTTTGATATTGTTCTAAAAGTCTGTGAAGGTCTGTTCTTTACATGTTATATTTTTCCTCTAGACTTCTAAATATATAATATCTATTTCTCTATTTTCAAGTTTAGTGTCTGTTTACTCTGTCATCTTTTTACTGATCATCCCATCAGTGACCTTTTTTTATTTTAACATATTGTATTTTTCAGTTCTACAACTTCCATTTATTATTTTACTTCTTTTTTTTTTTTCTGCTGAGAAGTCCTCTTTTCATTCACTTGAACATGCTTTTCTTTACATCCTTGAGGTTAATTATAATAGTCCTTTGACATCCATGTATGTTAATTCCAAGAGCTGAGTCATTTCAAGGTTGGTCTTCATTGATTGCTGTTTTATCTTGCTCATGGGTATGTTTTCCTGCATTCTTTTAAGTCCTAGATATCTTGAATGCCATATTGTGGAAAATCTGGATTCTGGAATTTCCAAGTTTGTCTTAAATTACAAACTCTCTTTCTTGGTAGCACCTCAAATCTTAGTTCAGTTTTTTGTCCTTAACTGGTCTGTTTCACATACATGTTTCAGAGGTAAGTGAGAGATCTTGGTAGAGTTCACACCAGCAAGTCAGGGCTTCTACTACATCTCTCTTGATCAGAATTCGCACTTTTTTCTAGGTAGCTGGGATTTCCCCAAACTCTATCCTCAGGTTCTTCAGGTTAGAAAGGCTATGTATTTTTAAATTAAAGATTTAGTCACCCCATGCAGTGCCAAATTTCACCTACCCTCAAGATAAAAGATGTAAAACCCTGTAACTCACCCTGTACTGTTGCCTTTTTCAAGTGTCTACTTGCCTGCAGAATCTGGCTACTTTTGTTGTTAGCTCTTCATTGCCTTCAGGCACTATTTTTTGTTTGTTTGTTTTGTATTTTGTCTAGAGCTTATAGAGGTTATCTATGAGGCAGCACCATCCTTTAGGAACTTCTCAGTCATACCAGAAGAGCCCCTAGTCTGTTTACTTTTAATACAATTGTTACTATGATTGGTTTAAGCCTGACAATTTATTTGTTTTCTATTTGTGCATGTGTTCTTTGCTATTTCTCTTCCTTTACAACATTATTTTGCATTGAGTGTTTTTCAATACTCCATTTCACTCCTCAGTTGATATTTAGTTATACCTCTTTGTCTTGCTTTGCCTTTTGTGTGTGTTTGAGTTTTCTCTAGTATTTACAACATGTATCCTTATCATATTTTATCTTCAAATATTATTGCATCACTTCAATTATAAAATACAGACCTTACAACAGTATATGTTCTTTTCTTGCCTCACCTTTTTTGTGCATTTGTTGCACATAATTTACTTCTATATATATTTAAAGCCACAATATACTTTTGTCAGTTTTGTTTTAAAAAAGTTAATTATCTTTTAAAGTAAAAAAAATTTTTTTAAACTGTGCTTACTCATATATTTATCATTTCCAGAACTCCACATTTCTTTTTGCAGATCCAAGTTTCCATCTACTATATCTTTTATTCTGCCTGAAAATTTTCCTTTAACATTTCTTTTAATGTTCACCTGCTATGAAACTGTATTTTACCTTCAGACTTGAGGAATATTTTCACTGGATATAGAATTCTAGGCTGACAGTTCCTCTTTTCATTCAACATTTTAAGATGTAATTCCATTGTATCTTGGCCTCCACTGTTTCACATAAGAATTCAGACCTCATTTGAATCATTGTTCCCTTGTATGTAATGTCTTTTTTTCTACAGGTATTTTAAAGATTTTGTTTTATATAGTTGTATTTCAGAAATTTGATAATGGATATCTTGGCTACTTTGTGTTATCTCAAATTGGGTTTTGTTTAGCCTCTTGGGTTCATTTGTTAAAATTTTTCAGCAGATTTGGAAAATTACATCTACAATAGCTAAATCAGTCCCTGAATTCAAAATACAGAGTCCTGAGGGGTGTGGCCAAGACGGCAGAGTAGGAGGACCCTGAGCTCACCTCCTCCTACAGGAACACCAAAATTATAACTATTTACAGAGAAACTATTGATGAAAAAACCAGAAGACCAGCAGAAAAGATCTTTTACAACTAAAGATATAAAAAAAGGAACCACAACAAGATGGGTAGGAGAGGCGGAGAGGCAGTATAATCAAGACCCATACCCACAGGTGGATGACTCACAAAAGAGAGGTTAATTACAATTGCAGAGGTTCTCCCCAAGAAGCAAGTGGTCTGAGCCCCACATCTGGTGCTGGGTGGGACCCGTCCTCACCACCAGCCTGTTAGCCACCAGCACAGGGATGCCTCAGGCCAATCAACTAGCCAGGTAGAGACACAGCCCCACCTATCAGCAGACTTGCTGCCCTAAGATCCCTTGAACCCACAGCTGTCCCAGACTGGAACCTGGCCATGTGCACCTGAGGGCCCAGGAACTGGCCCCGCCCACCGGTGGGCTGGCATTAGCTCCAGGACCAGCCTCACCCACCAGTGGGTAGGCACCAGCCCCAGGACCCCCTGGGCCCTGGCCTGCCCACCAGCGGGCAAAATACCAACTCCAGGATCCCTAAGACCCTGCAGCCAGAGTCAGACAGAGACATACTGAATGATTTGAATCTAAAAAACAAACGAATGTAACAAACAGAAACAGAGTTATAGATACAAAGAACAATCAGGTGTTTGCCAGAGGGTAGGGAAGAAATAGGTGAGGGAGATTAAGAGGTACAAACTTTTAGTTGCAAAAGAAATGAGTCATGGGTATGAAATGTACAGTATAGGGAATATAGTCAATAACTAAGTCTTACTTTTCTATGGTGACATATAGTAACTAGACATCATGGTGACCATTTTGAAATGTATAGAAAAAAATCACTATGTTGTGTAACAGAAACTAACATGGTATTGTAGGTCAATTATACTTCAAAAGCAAACAAACAAACAAACTCATAGAAAAAGAGATCAGATTTGTGGTTACCAGAGGTGGGGGTAGGGGGAAGGGGAATTGGATGAAGGTGGTCAAAATTTACTACAAACTTCCAGTTATAAGATAAATAAGTACTAGAGATGTGATGTGCAACATGATAATGTAATTAACATTGATATGTGTTATACATGAAATTTGTTAAGAGAGTGAATTCTCATCACACAATTTTTTTCCATTTCTGTGTATATCTATATGAAATGATAGATGTTCACTAAACTTATTGTGATAATCATCTCATGATGTATGTAAGTCAAATCATTATGTTGTACACCTTAAACTTATACAGTGCCATATGTCAGTTGTAGCTCAATAAAACTGGAAGGAAAAATAAATAAATAAAAATATTTTTTAAAAACCCAGAGTCTGTGTAAAAATGAGTTTTTACATATGGCTTAAAGCAGGACCACTGATTTCCTCCTCTTTCTAGCTGAGATGGTTGCGTCTGCAACACGGACCAAAGCTTAACTCTCTATTCAGTTGTTAGCATGGAAGAGATAGCATAGAAAAAAGAAACACTTAGCCAAGCCTCCCCCAAGACTTAATGCCCTGAGTAAGTATACTTGTCACATGAGACAAGTAAGTACAAAACGGAATACCTCTCAAAACGTCAATCTTTAGGACATAATAGCCATGCTCATAATAACTGTGGCTGCAACAATGCCCTAAACTCTGACCAATCACATCAGCGAATTTTCCCTCAAGTGATGGACAAAATATCTAGAAGAGATAGAAATAGAGGTGGATGCTTGGTCAGAAAGGGCAGAAGACTCCATCCCAAAAAACATCAGCAGAGGGACTTTGTACCCCGAGTCATAAAGGGAACACCGCCAACAATCACAGGATCATATACAGATTAGAAAATGGTTTGAGAGCAATGTATATGGAAGTGTTGGAGGGACTGAATTTTATATCTAATCTTGGTGGGGAAAACTAATTCCAAAATTTTCTTGACAATCTGAGATAATAATGGTGCCACTTGTGTAAATAAGAAAATTATTATGGAAGGGAGTCTATACTGGAGGGATGGTAGAAAGGAAAGAGGTTGGCTTCATTGTTCAGGCATATATTCACTCACTTAGAAACTAGTTGGTGATGACCTGAACTGAGCTGAGGAGATCCTGAAAAGAACAAACACAGGGAGAGAAAATGATATTGGAGAAAAGGAAATGTGATTAGCTCTGTATGATTGGAGAAATATCCAAAAAGCTGTTAGCTATTTGGGTGCAGAGTGGTTTGAGACAACAGTCTGAGATACAGAGTTGAGTTTCTGTGAGTAAATGAAGCTCCTGAATGAATGACCATTTGAGTAATGGATCTAAGTTTTTAGGTAAACTGTAGTTGTTTGTGCATATTCACTAAATGTTTCTACAGGAGTCTTCTTGTGACTCAAAACTGTAATGCTGAAAAGAGAAATTATCCTTTAGAAAATAATCAGGTATCACTCCTTCTTGGCTGTATCCTTTGAAAATAGCATAACTAAGAGAGAATATTAGTACCAAAAAGGATCAGCTTGTCTATACAGCTTCCTCTCCCTTGGGAGAATAGGGTAAGAAATTACAACAGCTGTTTCTCTGGAGATGAGCAGGATAGCACTTAGGTTTTCACTATTTTCTCATGAGTATTGACAGGTGTGTGATTACATATTCCATGCTCCTGTGTATATATTTTAGGAATATGCAGATTTTCAGCGAACAAGATTTTGCAAATGAATGCACACCTGGAAATACATCCATTCAACCTTGTGGAGTAGTGGAAAGAGATCTTAATAACACACACAAAAAACTGTATTCCCTTTCTGGCTCTGCCCCTCCCTAGGTTTGTGATTTAAGGCAAGTTACCCCTCTGTGTCTTCATTATCCTCATATGTAAGCTGAAGGGTTTAGATTTACAGAACATATAGTTCTTTTTCAGCTTTAGACTGTGTCTCACTTCCATGCAAAATCAAGTATCTCGGTGAACATTATACAGTAATGCACCTATGAGAGTCAATTCACCATATATTTGTTATCTACTATATTTAGATATTGGAAATATAAAAGCAAACAAGAAAACAATCTCTTTTTAAGAACCTCACAATCTAATGAAGAAGACATTACAATAACTACTTACAAACTAATAGTATAATTGAAATAAATTAGGTCCATACGGGCACAATGAAACCAGAAATAAGGGAGAAACTCAGTGTGTCTGGGGGATTTGGAGGTTTCCCAGAAGAGGGGGTACATGAGCTGAGTCCAAAAAAGGTGACGAGTTCTTTAGACAAATGCACCAGTAGAAGTTTGGAAGTAGAATTACAGGCAGAGTAAAACTGTAGTAAATAAAAAGCATTCAAGAATCATTTATATTTAGATAACCACAAGCACTTTGGAATGTAAGGGTTCAGCCCGAGTGTGGGGGCATGGTGGCCCATGAGACTAGGGAGTCAGAAAGGGGCAGCCCACAAAGGGCCTTCATACTAAGGAGTTTAGACTTCATCATATAAAGCCATAAGTAAAATTCTTAAGCATACCATTATACATTTAAAAAACTAAAAATAGGGACTTCCCTGGTGGCTCAGTGGTTAAGAGTCCACCTGCCAATGCAGGGGACACTGGTTCGAGCCCTGGTCCGGGGGCTCCTACATGCCACGGAGCAACGAAGCCCATGTGCCACAACTACTGAGCTTGCGCTCTAGAGCCCGTGAGCCACAACTACTGAGCCCATGTGCCACAACTACTGAGGCCTGTGTGCCTGGAGCCTGTGCTCCGCAACGGGAGAAGCCACTGCAGTGAGAAGCCCGCGCACGGAAACGAAGAGTAGCCCCTGCTCACTGCAACTAGAGAAAGCACGTGCGGAGCCAAAAATATAAATAAATAAATTAAAGAAAAATAAAATAAAATAAAAAACTAAAAAATTTTTAAGAATTTAGTAAGGTGCTAGACACAAATGAATATATAGAAATAAAGAATCTTAAAAAACAGCAATGGATTAGAAGATATGATGGAAGAAAAACCCTATTTAAATATCAAAACAGCAACAAAAATACATAAGAATAGTTTGAACAAGAAATGTGAAAGATCTGTTTGAAGAAATAATTCTAAAATACTACTGGGGACTCAAAAGCTTTTGGCAAATAGAAGGGTGTACCTTCTTCTTGAATAAAAAAAATTCAACATAGGCAATTCCCTTAAGTGAACCATTCCCTCAATGAAAATGCCAGTAAGTCTTTAAAATATATATATTGTATTTTATTGTGGTAGGAACACTTAGCATGAGATCTACCTTCTTAAAAAACTTCTAAGTATATAATACAGTAGTGCTGACTATAGGTACAGTGCTGTATAGCTGATCTCTAGAACTTATTCATCTTGCTTACCTGAAACTTTATGTCTGTTGATTAGTAATTCTCATTTCCCCCTCCCCAATCCTCTGGAAACCACCATTCCCCTCTTCAATTCTATGAATATGACTATTTTAGATACGTAACGTAAGTGACATCATGAAGCATTAGTCTTTCTGTGACTGTTTTTTTCACTTAGCAAAATGTCTTTGAAGTTCACACATATTGTTACATATTGAGAATTCCCTTCTTTTTTAAGGCTGAGAAAATATTCTATTGTATGCATATGCCACATTTTATCTGTTCATCTGCTGATGGACATTAGGCTGGTTCCACATTTTGGCTATTCACACAAAGTGCTAGTATCTTTTCCAGATCCTGATTTCAATTTTTTTGGCTAAATACCCAGAAGTGGGATTGTTGGATCATAGGGTAGTTCTACTTTTAATTTTTTGAGAAACCTCCATGTTTTCCATAGTGGCTGCACCATTTTGTATTCCTACCAAAAATGTACAGATTCTAACTTTTCCACATCCTTGCCAACAGTTGTTATTTTATTTTATTTTTTTTAGATAATAGCCATCCTGAAAGGTATGAGGATATATCTCATTGTGATTTTGATTTGCATTTCCATGATGATCAGTGACATTAAGCATTTTTTGCTATACCTGTTAACTATATGTATTTGGAGAAATGTCTATTCAAGTTCTTAGCCCAGTTTTTTTTATTGGAGTCTAGTTGATTTACAATGTCGTGTTAGTTTCAGGTGTACAGCAAAGTGAATCAGTTATACATATATCCACTCTTTTTTAGATTTTTTCCCATATAGCCCATTACAGAGTATTGAGTATAGTTCCCTGCGCTGTGCAGTAGGTCTTTATTAGTTATCTATTTTTTATCTAGTAGTATGTATCTGTCAATCCCATTATTAGTTATTTTGCTATTGAGTTGTAGGATTCCTTATATATTTTAGAGATTAATTTCTTGTTAGATATATGGTTTGCAAATATTTTCTCCTGTTCCATAGGCTGCCTTTTACTCTGTTGATTGTTTTCTTTGCTATGCAGAAACTTTTTAAGTTGATACAGTATCACTTGCTTATTTTTGCTTTTGTTGCCTGTGTTTTTAGTGTCATATCCATGAAATCTTTGCTAAGCTCAGTGTTATGTGATACACCATGTAACACTAACAGAATAAAGGATAAAAGTCATATGATAATCCTAGTAGATGCAGAAAAAGCATTTGACAAAATTTAGCACATCTCATGATAAAACCTCTCAAGATTCCAGGAACAGAGAAGAAAGGTGCTTCAATATAACACAGGCCACATATGAAAAGCCCACAGCTAACATCATACCCAATGATGAAAAAGTGAAAAATTTTCTCTAAGATTAGGAACAAGGGATGAATGCTCACATCTATTCAACACAGTACTGGAAGGCCTAGACAGAGCAATTAGACAAGAAAAAGAAAAAAAAAAAATCCAAATTGGAAAGGAAGAAGTAAAATGTTTCCTATTTGTAGACAGTATAATCTTATATATAAAAGCCCTAAAGATTCTGTAAGAAAACTGTTTAAAACAAACATATTCAATAAATTTGCAAAATACAGAATCAATATATGAGAATCAATTGCACTTCTATACACTAACAACAAAGTATCTGAAAAGGAAATTAGGAAGCAATTGCATTTACACAGCACCAAAAAGAACAAATTATTTAGGAATAAAAAACTATGGAGGAAAATCCTTCTATACCGAAAAGTACAAAACATTGATAAAAGAAATTAAAGAAGACACAAGCAAATAGAAAGACATCCTGTGTTCATGGTTTGGAAGACTTAATATTGTTAAAATGTTCACACTATCCAAAGCAATCTACAAATTCAGTGTGTTCCCCTTCAAAATTCCAATGGCATTTTTACAGAAATAGAAAATGAATTTCTAAATCTATATGAAACCAAAAGTACAATGAAAACCTCAAACAAGCCTGAAAAATAAGAACAAAGCTGGAGGCATCACATTTCCTTATTTCAAAATATATTCCAAAGCTACAGTAATCAACTTAGTATGACACTGACATAAAGATAGACATAAAAACCAACGGAACCAAATAGAGAGCCAGAAATAAATGTGTGCCTATATGGTTAACTGATCTTTGACAAGAGCATCAGTAATACAAAATGTGGAAAAGATAGTCTCAACAAATGGTGTTGGAAACCTGTAAATTTACACGCAAAAGAGTGAAACTGGACCCTATCTTATACCATACAGGAAAACCAATTCAGAATGGATTAATGACGTACATAGAAGACCTGAAACTCTAAAATGCCTAGGAAAAAAAAAAAAACATAGGTAAAAAAGCTTCCTAACATTGATTTTGAAAAACTTTGGGGAACATTGTATATATTTTTAAAATATTGTGGTAGTCAGCGTTCTACAGAGAGACAGAACCAAAAGGATAGGTATACATAAGAAAAAGAGAGAGATTTATTTTAAGGAATTGACTCATATGATTGTGGAGGCTGGCAAGTCCAAAATTTGCAGGGCAGACTGGCCGGCTAGATAGTAGGGAAGATTTGATATTGTAGCAGTCTGCTGACAGAATCCTCCCTCCTTCGGGAGAGGTCAATTTTTTTCTTAAAGCTTTCGACGGATTGGATGAGGATCACCCACATTATGGAGGGTAATCTGCTTTACTGTCAATCTACTAACTTAGATGTTAATTTTATCTAAAAAATACCTTCACAGTAACATCCAGACATATTTGATTAAATATCTGTGTACTGTGGCCTAGCCAAAGAGACACATAAAATTAACCATTACTCATGTGTACTATATCACATACATTATAAAATATACACTTTATAAACATCTACAAAATAATGTTAGACAGAATAAAATTTAAAAAAAAGAAAAACAGTATTTTCTTCTTAGCTCCCAGCAAATACTTTCATGTTCCATAAAATGTGTGCAACCCACAGGAGACTGGAGAGCCATTATAAGAAAGAGTAATAGAATTAGATATGTTGTAATTTTTATCTTTCTCATAGCAGAGTGGACAAAAGAATGAAGCAAGGTGAAATTTGAGGCAGGAATTCCAGTCAAGAGGAAACAACGGGGAAGAATAGAGAAGTCTGGCATCTGACCTAAGGTTGTAGCAGTGGTGATAAAATAAATGAGTATTAGAAGTTAGAATCAACCAGATGACTAATCATGGATGGGGGCTGAAGATAGTGAGGAGTCTTAGATGACTGCCAGAACTTGGTCCCTTGGATGGATGGACTGTGGGTGTGACTGAATTTACTGGGTTCAGTTCTGGGCATGTTGAATTTGAGTACTTATTCACCCATGTGGGGCTACACTCTTGGCATTGAGAGACAATGGCTTTGAATGCAAGTTCCAGATTAGATATGGGAGACACATAGCAAATGCATTGACAGTAGAAGAAGGGTGAGATTGGAGTCATAAGAGACACGAATATTTAAAATTATATTGTATTAAAAAACTGGCTACTATTTATTCAGGGCTTATCATGTGCAAGGGACTGTGCTAAATGCTTTGCATACATTATCTTACTGATCTTTAAAACAACCCTGTGAGACAAGAATTGTAATCCCCTTTTTTAAAGGCCAAGAAACTGAAGCTTAGAAAAATTCAGTAACTCATCCAAGGTCAGAGCCAGTAAGAAGAAGAGCTGGAATTCAAACCTATGTTCAGCCAAACTCCAAGCACCATGTCTTTACTCACTATGTGCTATTGTCACCCATTTGAAAGAAAGCTAAAGTGCTACACCTGTCACCAGGCATGCAGAAAGCTTGGAGATGAAGAGATGGACGGCTTCCATCATTTAGCAGGATATTTTTTTATATTCAAACACTGTGGAGTGGATTATTAGAAGTCCAAGCTTTGGAGCCAGGCAGACTTCCATCAAATCTTTCTTTGAGACTCAGTTTCTTGATCTGTAAAACACAGATAAAAAGTTGTGTCATATATTTGTTATTAGAATTAAGTAATGTATATACAGTGCCTGTTAAATTGTAATCATTTTTATTATATTTCTTCATGTTGGTCTAACTGTGAAAAAGAAAGATAACGTCCTTAAAGGTAGAGCAGAGAATTATCAAGACTAGAATGAACACTACATTACCTCAAAGAGATTATTCCAAGCAATTCTATTTATACATTGAAAATAATCTGTTTATTTAAAGGTGCTTCTTCCAACAAGCCCTTTTGTTTTGTTGTTTTAAAAAATATATACATTGGCAGTGAACAGCTGAGTAGTCTCTTCAAGATTGCATAAATTCAAAAGCAGATTTTCACTCCCCAAGCTAACTGAAAACAAATTCTGAAAAATCACAAAGGCAAATGGGACTGAAAAATCTGTAAGTATTTAAACAGGCTCTCAGGACCTCTAAATAACGTTTTAAAAGTCCCCCCAGAATGAATCAAAACAATATGATTGTTTGCAATTGCTGTGTATGTAAATATGGAATTGGTCCTGAAGGACTGGATGGTTAACAAGTATTTCTCTTTTATGTGTCTGCTGGCTCTGACCCTGGAAATGCTCAGCTGGGAGCTGGTGTATCTGTTGTGATGTCTGCGGGGACCACAGCTGGGTAACATCCATGCCTGTGCATGAGAAGGAATGATTCTCCCTCCTCCCTCTCACTCCATCTGATTTCGCTAATGAGGTCCAGGGGTTTGATTCTGCAGAGCCCAACCCTCCTGTAGAGGAAGGACATTTGGTGCAATGATAAATTGCCCACACCTAAGCTAAACAGACAAAAAGATATTAAATGTAAGTAGTTAAACAAAAAAAGCATACAAATTATAGCTGACATCAAAGTACCTCTTTTCTAGGTTACGCTGATGGAATACCACACCACTCATTAGATTTTTGCTAAGGAAACTTCCACTTGTGTTAATTAACAAAATATTTATCTACGAGAATTAGATGGTTGTCCAATGTATAACTTTTTGTTAAGTAGTGAATTTGTTAAATCTTTTCTTAACTATGGTGAAATTAATGTTCTTTTTTAACATTTGCTAAATCTGTTATGTTTTTGTTTAAATACAATGGAACAATTCAGCAAGGTATTATAAGATTTCATCTAGTGAGGATAAAAGCTAATGTTGTCTAAAAAGCATGGCTTAAAATTTCTCTAAGCTGTGTTCACCGTCCTGCCTAAATTATGCAGGCAGAGCTTATAAACTATTAATGCCTTTAGATCTTTAGATTGGAAACATTTTCATATTTAGAACAGCTTCCTTGTTTGATTTGAACTTTTCAGTTTAAAATAATTAGGGGGGAATGGGAACATAATCATCTCACTAATGTATTTTTTCCTCAGTGAAGGCTGAGGAATTTAGCATAAAGATGCAATCTGGAAAAAAAAAATAAAAGAACGAAAAGGAAAGAACTTTCTCCCTTTTTGCTTAATTCCTAATAACAAAATTGCAAGATATAGAACGTAATGTTTAGTGTCATCTTTTATTGGAATATGTCAACTTCCCCAGAGACAATGCATTGCTGCAAGCAACTATTTGAAACAAATCTCTGTAATATTGGAAGACATTTCTCTTCGAGGCTTCATCTTCAGCATTCCCACAGCAGCCATCCTTCACCTTGTCTCCATCCAGGTAAATAAGCAAAACAAACAAAAGAACTATTCCTCTTTGGCATTTTACATTTTGTCTGTTTTGTATCATTGCAACTGTGAAATAAAATAAGCTTTGAGAGAAAGAGTCCATCTTGTCTTTTACATTAAATGTTCATTCTTGAGCTAATCTTAGTTAGCTGTTCCTTTGAAACCACAAGACAGTCTTAAAATCACTTAAAGTGTTATTAATTTAGCTGTTGTATGATGATGGATTTTTCAGCTTGCTTATACATAGATCTCTTAATACTGAAAATGTGCAGATGTCACAGCTTTACTTCCTCAGCTATCACTACCCTTATTTCCAAGAAGCATATTCTACAGTAAAATTGCTGGTAACCGAATGAACTGCCATTAGATAGTCCATTATTTGGGCTAATGCAAATTTCAGCTGGTCATATTGCTTTGTGAAAAGCTGATGTAAATATTTCCAAATAAAATTCTTTTCAGAATATAGGTTTTGGTCTTTGTATTTTAACCACTACCAAGCAAGCATAAATTCATTACAGACTTGTAAAGTCAAACGTGGTTAATATTTCTCCATTAAATGAAAATGAGTTTGAAAATGCATGGAGAACCATAATTATGCTTAATTCTGTTAATGTACTTCCCAAATAAAGCAACCTCAGATTGTTGTATATAACTTCACCCTTGGTTTTAACACAGCAGTTCAGAGTAAAAATGGAGCAAAAAGCCATTTCATTAGTCCACTGCATTCTGAATGCATTTCAGGTCATTATTTTTATGAATAAAAAATGTGAAGCTCAGTTCACTTGTAAGGACAATCAACAACAATTGCTCTAAGTTCAAAGCTATGGGGATATCTGTTAATCTGTTTTGCTCAAGGAAGTTCTGGCTAGGAAAGAAAGCAGATAAAACAAATGGGCCTTCCTCATTTAAATTCCCGACTGAGTAAATACTACCACATTACCAGCTCTGAATAATTAACTTCCATCTACTATGCCAAAAATGATGCACTGTATTTGAAATGCATCTTTTCAATAAATACTCCTTGAAAAAAACCACCACAGAAATCATGACAGCTGTCATTGCACTAAACTTTTACTTACTCAAATCATTTTCTGAAAACCATCATTAGAATCAAATTAAAATAAAGCTGAGGTTTTCTGAATAAAACTGTCAAAGAAGATCAAAGTTCTTACATTGACAGTAAAGCAAATGATTTTTTCCACTCTGTTGAGGTTTCATAATAGTGCAGTATATCTGAATGACTTATGGTCCATTAATGACAGATTAACAGCTGGAGGAGGGGACATCTTTCCAAGAATAGTTTTCAAATGAATGAAACTTGGGGCCCAGAGGCAATGGGAAATGCAAAGTGTGGGGAGCTGGGGGAAGATGTGGGGGGAGGAGTCTTGTAAGATTAAACTTTCATAATTCATTAAAATCACTGAAAATGACAAGAGTGCAATCTGAAATAAATTTTCCATATTCACAGGGGGAAGAGGTCTTAGTCAATACTAAGTTCTTAAAGATGACTGCAGGGGATAGAAAGCCAATGAGATCATATTTGTGCAGCATACATGAAAGAAAGAAGCTTTACTAAGATAAAACTTAGTGAAGGATTCTACCTATGTAGTTTTGCTCACCAGCCCTCTTGATATAATGAAATACCAAACATTTTATGCAGCTAGACCAAGGTGGGGAGTGGGAGTGGGTGCGCAGGAGGAAGTGTTAATACTAAAAAAGTATTTTATGTGTAAAAATGATTTATTTAGGTCTAATCCCACAATCTGGAATGATAATTACACCATATATATATATATTTCAGTAAAATTATATAAAATAAATTCTAAAAAAATAGCACTGATAGCTTTCTTTTCTTTTTTAAGTTGAATATTTTTGTAGCCTAGTTTTAATTTTTTATCACAAAAGTAATTTATGCTTTTATAGCTGTTACAGAAAATCGGTAAACCAAATGAAGAAGAAAGTAAAAGTCACTTCCCAGTAACATCCACATTTAAATTTTAGTGCATTTCCTTCCACTATGTAATGTATTTATTCATAATATAAATTGTTTCAATAAAAGGAAATTATGTTGAATGTACATCACATTATGTCATGAGCAGAGGAGCCATTTAGCCTTGGTTTTGAAGTCAGTGATCTATTTTGAGGTATATGATGCAGCCTTTGCAATCTATTATGGCTACTAGAGCAAAGCATATTTATCTTTGTAGCTGGTGAGCACTGGATTTGTATGCTCAGTACTCATTAAAGATATTATCAGTAATAGTGAAGGTAGCATATATTTTAAGTGCTTAAGGATGTGACTCTATTTAAAAGCCTAAAGCAAATGTAGAAATTGTATATAACGTCAGGATCTAAAAATCCAACGACTACTGTCTTCATCTAGCTTCTGAGGCTTTCTGGGGTTTCAGCTTGCATCAACAATAAGCTTTACTCTTCAAAAGGAAACAATTTTGACAGAGGTCAAACACGTTGGTGGAACATGGCACCACCAACACCACCACCCCAGATGAATAACCTTCTTAAAAGGAATTAGGTCATCCTGTAATGAAAAAATATAATGTGTTAGACTAAATATAATGGTAGCAGAAACACTGCAAAAATGATTAAATAGCTTCCATATGAATTATTTTTCCTTAAAATTGATAAATTTTATTATAATAAGTTCTTACACATTCGTATTTCTCTAATTCAGAATAAACAGTAATAGTTATAGAATATGCCTCTTACAGGAAGAAAAGTTGGAAATAATTTCTTAGGAAATTTTAGGCTTTATCATATTGCTTAAGTATAATACTTAGGCATAATACCTGCCTCATTTAAATAGTCTTCAGAAATAGAGAGGCCTTTTTGCTCTTGAGTCTTGGTATATTAACTTAAATGCTCACTATAGTTTATTGTTATAATAAATATTGTGATAATAATTTCTAGTTCCATAGCCCTAACACAACAATTTTTTTAAATTTCACTTTCCTGTCCATTTAAAATGCAAAATTTATACAAACTTTTGTTTATAGAGAAACATAAATCTATGGATTCCATTTTTTAAATTTTACATTAGATGGTACAATTTTACCCTGTTTTTACTTAATCTTCAAAATAGTAATTTTAATGGATACATAATACTGCATAAAGTAGAAGCATCATTATTTATTTAATCATTCCCCTTTTTTAAAACACTTAGATTGTTTTAGATGTTTAACATATGTTCATGGTTTATTGATAAACTTCTGCCCAATCTCAGAATTTTGCCTTTTTTTTTTTTTTTCCTGGTTGGTTAATGTTTGACTTTAGTAAGCTACATTGTTGCTTTCTATGCTTAATAATTTCTTTTGGTATATGAAGAGACTTTTTCCCCAAAAGTCTTCATTTCTTATACCTGAAAGCTTACTTTAGTTAAATTTATTATTTTTCCACGTTTTTGTCTTTACCAATAAGTAATTCTTATTTTGCACAAATTGTTTCCAGGTTCCATCTTCCATATTTGTCTTGCATTTTAGGGTGCTCTGTTTTTTTATTGTTTTATGTCATATTTCTAATAACTACTAAGTGCAACAATGATTTCAGTTGTTCAGTTGCTGTTTTCATTGCAGTTTGATCTCATTTAATATTTGTCTTATTAGTTGGGATAGACTAGTTTTTACTGCAGTAGCAAATACCAAAATTCCAATTTCTTAAAATAACAAAATTTATTTCTTGCCTACGGTGCATGACTGCCTTAGGTTGTTAGTGGGGTCTTGCTCATTG
This sequence comes from Monodon monoceros, assembly GCF_005190385.1. Taxonomy (NCBI): domain Eukaryota; kingdom Metazoa; phylum Chordata; class Mammalia; order Artiodactyla; family Monodontidae; genus Monodon; species Monodon monoceros. The sequence goes on from NW_021703767.1 coordinate 88,311,200, forward strand.
TAGCTACACAGGGACTCAGACTGGAGAACCTGCCAACATTGCTAGATCTGTACTAAAGGAAAACGAGAGCTTGACAAGGTCTGTCATTGTCACTTAAATGATTGAGCCCCCAAATAATGCATCTTCTGAGCAGAATTCATGGGCCCAATCTAGATACATGCCTCCATCCAAGTACAAAGAGTGGTAACTTAGACCTTTGGAGTGCACAGGAAGGTGGAGACCGGAAAATATCTGGCAAACAGTACTAGCAATTGCCACAAAACTCACCTCACTTTCTTCATTGCTGCAAGATAAGATAACCTCTATTTTCTAAAAAGTTTCCATTTCATATGAAAAAGGTATTTTAGGGTAAAGTTTTGCCTACACTTACCTTGATTCTTTTGGCTTTTGGTTTTGTGTTTAAAAGTATCTTTTTGTATGTTTGTTTGTTGTGGGTAGCTTTATACTTTCTGTCCCTTCATACTTCCATGTGATTAATTTGCTAATCTTTCCAAAGCAGACCAGATGGAGAATTGCTTTCAAGCATTGTCCTAGCAATCTGTTTTCTGGCTGAGTGAGTTTCTTTGATCTTGAGTTGGAAATTAGGCTTTTTTTTTGTTTTTTTCCTGAGGCTCTTCATATCCCAATAGCTTATTTAATAATTTGTTGTCAGAGTGAGTTTTGATGAAGGATAAGGTATAGAGCAGATTTTTCTCCAACTCAAGAAGCTCATTTTACCATCTCATGTCCTTCCTGGACTTCGAGTTAAGAAGTAGCTCACATGGAGTGTTTATTTCTGTCAACCAACATGAGGGTTGGGATGTTGACACAGAGTAGTACTTAACTCAGAGACTGGAGGTCAATCCACCCGAGTGTCTCAGATGATGGCAGAGAGAATTATTTGAATTCTGAATGGGAGACAGGTTCATATTGTAACCACTTTCTATCACTGAACTTGGCTGCAGGAATTCCATTTAATATCTATAAAATGTCTATGTGTTCTGATTACTTCCAATAATGACTTTTATTTGGGCAATTCAAAAGATTTCTTAGTAGTTAGAGTTTTCCTCTTACTCAAATCAAATATGTAGCTGAAATTTTAATTACTTTACTTTAAACAGCTTGAATGTTAATCACATGTTGTTATTAGAATGGGACTAAAAAGTAGTGTTAAAAATTGGCTTTCCAAGCCATACCAATCTGGGTTCAAATCTTGGCTTGTTACTAACTAGCTGTGTGACCTTGGGTAAGTAACTTAAGTGATTCTCAAACTTTGTTTTTTTTCCATCTGGAAGAAGTGGATGATGACAATAGTACCTAACTCACAGGATTTTTTTGGAGGATTAATTTTAAAACATTTACCATAGTTCTATTAGGTCTTGCGAAAATTGGCCAGTTTCGAGCTCAGAGGAAGGAAATGACAGGAACAAAGATAAGAAGTTGGGAAAACAGAGCATGTATTCTAGGTGGATTGGCACTTTGGATATATGAGAGTTGTGCACGTTGTTCAACTGCACAAAAATGCCAGACCAAAGGGGCAAGTGAGGCTGAAAGCCAGGCCATATTCTGCTTGTATAGCCCTCCTCCCTGCAAGAAGTGCATTTTGCTTTACATACTAGGGATGCTAGGGGTGACCCTGAGTAAGTTGGAATCAGGTAAGAAATTTGACTAAAAGTACCTGTGACCCTAATCCTAAACAGGGAGGTGTAGAGTTCCAGAGGGCCCTCACCATTATACACACCTGCATCATCATCTCCTGTTCTTCAGTAAAGGGCTTCTGAGCCATTTTCATTTGTAGGTTTTTAAAAACTCACACCAAAATAGCTATTTGTTCCCTTGACATTGCAACCATTTTTCTTTCTTCCACTTAAGTTCTAATCTTTCTTCTGAGCCATCATTACAATAATTTGCAGGAGGTGGGGTACCTACTGACTCTTCACTTTGCTGTCAGTTGTGTTGTATTTGCTTTTCTTGCCAGGACTGTCTCAAAGATTGAAAGGGATTTTACATTGTTTGATCTTGATGGTTTAGCTGAGACTTGTGGACTGGATGACCAGCTGCCTCAAATCACAGCCTCCTTTCCTGCAGAGTTCATCTCCAAAAAGGAGTGGGGGAAAGGGTAGGGAAATGCCATGAGGGGGAGGGATGGAATTGTGAACAAGATGCTAAAATCTGCTTCTATGGCGCTTCCTAGACTCTAGTCTACACACGTTTTCAGAACGTCTTCCACCTGCTGCCTACAGGTTTCTCAAGAGCAAAGACCCTTAAACTTTTGCATTTCCTCTATGATATTCAGCATATAGAGCTGCCAGAGAAGGCTTTGTAGCTTCAGGAAGGATGGAACATCTCTTCTGTCATTGCCTCTTCTAGCCCTCTTCTTTCCAGTTCTCTGATTTCTTTGTTAACTGGGGAGATGGGAAGGAGGAGAGGAGTTTGTATCAGGCAATAAAGGATTCTAATAAGAATTCATTTCATTGATGCATAGAATAAAACCAAGAGTATCTCCTCTATCTTCATATAATGATTACAATTTATTAAATTTTGAATATGTTCCAGGTGCTTTACATACATTAATCTTTGCAACAGCACTGTGAGGTGGTTATTTTTATCTCTGTTCTATAGATAAGAAAAGTTTAGTGAGAAAAGTTAATTAACTTATTCAAATATACAGAGCTGACAAGGAATAGGGTTAGGATAAATCCCAGTGCTATCTGACTCTGTAGCCCATGTTCTTTTTCTTTCTTTCTTTGTGTGCCCAAAATTATTTTTTTAACGACACAATGTAATGTCCTCACTGGGTACAATTAACACAATGCAAAGCATATATAATAAATGTAGAAATCCCTTTCATATCACTTCCCTCACTCAAATATCCAATCCTAATAGCTTTCCAGGTGGGGACCAGTTTCCAGAATTGTGAATACATTTCCAAATACACCTGACTATGTATTGCTCTATGAGATGTTTTTAAATGTGATACTATATTTTAAAACATCTTTCAATATCAGTGTACTCATACCTTCATCTTTTTATAGTAGGTGAATAATATTGAAATTTGTATCTGCCATCTCATCCTGATTTCTTTTTACCCAGTTTCTTGCAGTGTGGTTATTCTGAATCCCTGTTTTCTGTGTAAGTCAACTTAGACTAAGAAGAATATATGGAATAATTTCAAAGATCTCTGATTTTTTTCACACTATTTCATCCTTATTTTATAAACATAAAAGTATTGGAAATTTTCCTTCTGTTTGCTATATTAATGTAATTACATGGGTGTCAATCTTTCTGTTTGGTCGAATATGGTGCTTTTTTTTTTCCTCACAATGTGGACTTTCCTTAAATGTCTACTTTTTCTTGGCTGTTTGACATTTTGGCCCATCCCTCATTTTACCTCTACAGTACAATGCTGCAGTTCATTTTACAGCTGAGGAAACCAAGAACCAGAGCAAATAAATGACAACCAAAGGCATGGGGCTATTTAGTGCTAGAACCAGTAATAAATCCAATTTATCTGCTGACTCCTGGCCCAGCACCCTTTCTATAACATGACATGTTATTAACTGGAAGTAGTATATAGATGCTTTAGCTTATTTGTAAATCTGTACTCCTTTCTCTTCACATTTTATATCCTATTTCCAGTCACATTTGTTTAGCTGAAAAAGTTTGACATGCTATGTGTTCTTGGCAGAGAACTCTGAGGAAAGCTCACTTATCCTTGTATTTAATTTGGAATAACATCTTCTGGAAGAATCTGGTACTTGGACATGTTCAATAAATCCCAGTTAACAAAAAGTTAGAACATTATGGGTCCTTAGAAAAAAATCTAACCCAACTCATTATTCTACAAATTCATTTAACAACACATATTGTGAATGCACTTAACTCTCATAAATGCTAATATATGTTAAAGCACATTTTCATATAGCATCTAAGAAACTAAAGCCAAGAATGACAAATTCACTTGAAAAATCTGACCTTAATGGTGACAACAGGACTTTAGCCCAAGCCTCCTGACTCAAAGTCCAGTGCTAAACACCCAAGTGACTTGCCAGGGTACTATTCTGTATAACCAATAAATTAGAGGCTAGTCTAACCTACCTACAGTATGTGCTAAGCTGCATCCATTATCTTTGTGGCTTGTAGAAAAAGACAGTACTAGCTCTGAAATGTATAATGCATTTATTCCTTTTAAAGCTTAAGACTTTTATTTAGTTTGCTTTCAAATTTCTAATCACAGATACATAGCAACCTTTTGAAGTAGCTCCAGTGGCTTTGACTGATTTGCAGCTCTCAATCTTTCTCTCTTTTTTTCCCTCTCATATAAAAATACTTCTTAAGGTCACATTATGTGTTCCTGAAACTAGCATTTGTATTCAAGTTCAGTAAATCACACCTGTCAACATTTTGTGACCGTTCCTACTGAATCCTATTGAAGGCTGGATGTTGCCTTATAATCCTTAACAGATACATGTGTTCTAACAGGGCTGTTCAAGGATAGTATTGTTCTGGATTAAAAGGGTAGAATATTTTTAGTGCATCACAAGGCACTTTGATCTCCTGATCAGGGGCAGCATTTACTGATCATGCATCTTCATTAGCACAGAGGATAAGTCAATGGAATGGAAAGGGCACTGGATTTGCCATCAGATGCCCTGGGTTTAGAGGCCCTACTATTCTTGGCTTTCTCAGATTCTTGACTTATGAATCTTAAAAGTAGGGCAATAATATCCATTTCCTCTGGGTGGTTTTAAGTTTTAATTGAAATAATGCATGTGAGAGTACCCTGGCACATATAAGGAGTTTAATAAAGTTAATTTCCTTTCCAGTTTACTTAATGTTTGCTACTTTTGAAACCATTCTTTCTCAATAATGTAATAACTGGCTTTGACAGCCGTAACAGAGCCATACACAGCGCTCATGCTCTTTCCCTGAAGACCAGCTTTCTCCATTAGTATCTGAGCCTGGCAAAGTCAAAATCCTTCCTAAAATCTGCTAAGTGACTTCGAAATCCCTGTGTGCATTAGTCTGGATCACTTGCGTGTATCTGGCACATTTAATTAAATCTGATATTTCTGGAAACAAAAACAAAACATTTAAGAAGGAATGGCTGAGAGAAACCATTGCTTTTCCAGTAGTGTGGTATGTGAATAATATCAGAAATCTTTTAAAGCCATGCTTTATTTTAATTGGTTTCTGAATCCATTCATTTTCAGACTGTGCTTTTATTACCTTCATCTACCATTGTCTTTTGCCACTTTGAGGATATCTGTTATCCTTAAAAAAGGGACTAGGTGGGAATTAACTTGCCATATCATTTATCCACTTGAAGATCACTGTGGCAAACTATGAAAAATGTGTTAGTTTTGAAAAAATGACAAAGCCCCTGGATCGAAGAGGTGCTTATCGCCTCACAGGAATCTATTTGTTCTGTTATTCTTGGTGGCTAGGGCTGGATTCTTCAAAGGAAGATGCAGATTCCATTTTCTTTATCCTACCTACTCTGAAAATTATGTCTCACTTCTGCATTGCAAAGGTTTTGGATAAAAAGTATTTTCCTATTTGCACTGCAAATAAAAAAAAAAAACACAGCCCCATTGTAAATTGTGTTAACTCCCTTTCGACAATCTAAACCTCATGAGGAAAGATGTGCTATTATGTGTACATTATATGCACTGGGCACAGGTGTGTTTATAAGGAGGCTATGCAGTTGATCTCCTCTCCCGTTCCTTAGTCCTTCCCTAAGCATTACTGGCATGTAGAAAATGGAATCTGTCTAATCTGTTCCAATTGAATTAAATCCATCAAATGGAATTCACTTTGAATTTTAATTGGACCAAAACCTTTGTCTTAGTAATAGAAAGTTAGTAATTTGTCTTTTCTATCCTCATGTGTTACTTCCTTCATGATCCAGGATGATGCCTCTGTTTTGCTTTGGAAAAATATGATGCCAAAAGATGCTGCTCTCCAACACATGGCTTCCCAAACTCCAGGGAACACAGGTCCATTTCCCCCAAGAATTCCCTCCTAACGTTCCATTCCCATGGTGATGTTAAGTCTCATGGAACACTCCTACATGGTTTGAGAAAAAGAATGGGGAAATGAAGGAGCAATGCTAGAAGATTCACATTAGACAGTCAACTGTATTATAAAAACGGCCTCTTGTTATGTAAGCAATCTCTCGTATCTGGGCAGGAGGTAGATGATGGTGCAAAAGTCACCATATTGGATTTTGACCACCTCTAGCAAGTCCTACATATATCGTCTATCTCCTCTCATTAAAATATGGGGATTCTATCATCCATTGCTCTTAACTTTGGGATCTCAAATGAGACTAGGAGAAGTCCCCTCAACATTTTGTAACTCATGTGTAACTTTGATATAATAAAAACCAGATTTTGTTTAATTTTTTTTTTTTTTTTTTTTTTTGCGGTACGCGGGCCTCTCACTGCTGTGTCCTCTCCCGTTGTGGAGCACAGGCTCCAGACACACAGGCTCAGCGGCCATGGCTCACGGGCCCAGCCGCTCTGCGGCATGTAGGATCTTCCTGGACTGGGGCACGAACCCATGTCCCCTGCATCGGCAGGCAGACTCTCAACCACTGCGCCACCAGGGAAGCCCTAAAAACCAGATTTTAAATGATAAAATCTATGCAGAGTAAAAAATGAAGAATGATTATAGACTTTGGTAGGAATTTCCATTGTGGCACCACTATGAGACTGACTAGAGAGTATTTTATCCTTTTACTTTGATTAAAAGTGCAATTTCACATGAAATAGTGTGATATTTCAACTCCAGTTTCCAAGTAGGCTCTGCGGAGACCATCATTAACCAGTGTGGTGGGGCGAACCAGCAGCTTCCCTGATTAGTTTCTCCTGCTGGGCAGTAGAGACAAAACCTCAATCACAGGACATTCCAGAGAGCTCAAGTTTCCACGCTCCAACTGTGCTGCCTAGAGAACTGTCAGGTGCCTATAAATGTTTTGCAGTTCCTTAGGAAAAAGTGTTGGCCTTCTGAGATACAGCAGAGAGAGCCTGTCCCTGCATCCAGCCCTGGTTCTTCAGTGGGTTTGGTTTGTTTATTTTCAGTCATTTCATCTCTCTGATTAGTCCCACATCTGTATTTCCTTCTTATCTCTTTGTGTGGCTTATGCTAAAGAGTATTTTTCTTCTGACGCATGATCTTCCTCCTAGAATGTGCAGAAATATCACTGATTACCCTTGATTGATTCATCCATGACCTTAGCTGGGATGAAAAAGCCAAGCCACTGAACAGGAGAAATAAGCCTGACTATGCAGTTGGGGGCCAGGGAGGGATCCCAACTATTATTCCTCACAATCTTCAGAGTTGCTCACCCTCATTTTACATTCCCCTCCCACCCCCAGCTCCTACTGATAAAGCGAAAAAGAAACTTGGTCATCATTACATGAATCCAAGTTCATTCCGATCATCTTGCCATTTTAACATGCTTTGTCCCATTTTTTTTCTCCCAGATGGTGGGTTTGCATCTTCCGAGAAGCAACTTCAGAGGCTTAAAATGTGCATCCACCAAACAAAGCTATCTGTAAATACATTGTTTGTTTTGAACAAACCTTCTGTTCTGGTTCTATTTGATTAACAAGAATAATCAAACATCTAAATAAAAATCATTGTCTGTTACCACTGGAGAGTGTCCAATTAGTTGTAGACAGGTTGGAAGGCTGGCAAAAGGCAAGACACATTGTGCTGGGGGACATCCAGGCCAGCATGCTGGGACCTGTATGCCATCTGCCCCCACCCTTCTGCTAGGATCCCAGTCCAATCTGGGATTAAAATGAGATTTTAATCTCATTAGAGCAAGAATCTTGTAAAGCCAAGAGATGCAATTTAGCTGCAGCTCCCAATTTCACCAACTACAGAAAGGCTCACAATGAGAAGACCAGCTTCTTGAGACACCTTGAATGACCTCCTGGCTGTTAGGCACAAAGAAGCTTCCCCAAACTGCATATTCCATCAAAGGTTGAGTATCTTTCTCTATGTTTTACTTTTCCACACTATGAGAGAAGTTGAAACCTTTCAAGTTATAATGTGTATGTTCCCCATATACAGTGCTGGAAGATAGTACACACTAATTGTTTGTTGCTTTAGAGCAAAGCAGGCCCCCTGAGAAGCCAGCCCTTTTATGATATTTGTAGAGCTGCGTTTACCAAGAAGCAAAGTTCCATAGAAAACAACAATCTGAAACCCTTTCATCATAAAATAAGAAACATTTCTGACACCCTATTTACTGACAACGTTCAACTGTTTCTTTTCCATCTTTATTTCTCCTCTAAGGTTTAGCTTTTGTGCCTGGAACATGAAGGATGACAAGGGGATGGAATTCTGGCTCAGCAGATTCAGCCCCCAGCCCGCACCTGCTCAGCTCTCCTCCCTTACTCCTCTCTTGCCTTCTCTCCTCTTCCCCCAGCTCTCCCGCCTCCTGCTGCAGATCTCTTTCTGCTGCCTGGCAACCGCTCCACAGGCAATGTCACACGGGATTGCTTATTACAGCTTCAGAGAAATAAACAGGAGGGGAAAAATTCTTGCTGTTACATTAGAACTGTTATGTACAAATGCACCAAAGCCAGGTAATTCCAGGGCTGATATTATAGTAGAATTTTGCACCATGGTGCCTGGTCTTCCCTTACATGGATAGAGAGAAGGGTGAGGGGAAAAATAAAAGGGGACTCTTTACAGTAATGTATTAAATCTATCCATTCTTTTGTCATAGACCTCAAATATAACTATTTCTGGGCTTTAAGGACTTTAGTGAGAAATTTTACAGTTGTCATTTGAAAAGTGTAGTGTGCATATGAAGAGCAAAGTTCTATTGCTTATCATTATCATCCTGGCTCATAATGATTGTGTAGATGGTCTTAACAAGACTTAAGGGCATCACATCTACTATTTGAGAACTGAGTCAGGACCTATCTTTTCTTCTATACAGTTTATTTGCTAATTTGTAGGTCTTTTGCTCCTTTAAACATTCACTTACGCATTGCTTCCAGTAACTGACAATGAAAGAGCATATGTTTTATATCCAGCACGGGATACAATGGTGCGGAAGAGACCTGATGCACTCCCAGGGTCACACTATCTCATAGAAGGCTGACAATTAAACAAATCACTACAGTAAACTTTGCTAAAGGATAAAGGGGGGGAGGGGATGACAAAATGGAAAAGTCTTGTTCTACTTTCCATTCAGGATTCTATGCTTCTCTGCACCAGGTGTAGTTCTATATCAGGATTTCCTTTGATGTCCTATCTATTTAATCAGGCAATGGAAGGAAGCAGGTTTCTCCCCAACTCAGTTTCCTGAGTATGACATCCGGCTAGCTTTAAGCACTATTTGAAGTGTATCTTATCCAGAAATCTGAACTCACCTTTAACTTGATTGTAAAATCCTTTCATGTTCCAGGTCCCTATCCTTGTTGGCCTAAGTCTTTGAAAGGAGTGAGACTGACCTATTTTCTCGGGCAAGTTAGCTATAAACAGTAACCAAGACCCCACATTTGACCAGTTCTTGTCCACAAATCAGTGTTAAAGGCATAGGTGTCCCTAATGCAAATCACAGTAGTCCAGAAAGTGTAGGGAATCCTGTGCAGAGTGGGATAATGTCATATCTTGATAGAGTAGGATAAGGGTAGTGTCAGAATTTCTAGAAGGGCAAACTATTGGCAACCCATAGATGTCCAAGGTATAGATAAGGAAGGTCATTATGGAGCCATTGGTATTATATTGGAACCAGTGACTATCACCAAGGAAAATAACTATCAAGAACTGGGCAGGAGTGTCAGGTAACCAAAGTTCAACAACTGGAGCTCTGGGCTAGGCTCAGTTTTCAGAGTGGGAATGAGAGGAGATAAAGAGGCAGTCAAAAGTCCAGTCAGACAGAGTGGCCAAGCACTGTGGGGCAGGTGCAAGGCCTGAGTCTGATGCCCACATCACCAAGTGACCAGAATATTCACCTCCACAACTAAGGGGTACAGGCTCAGCACCTCTGACTATGTATGGCCCCTCCTCACTCCTAGAATTCAACAGTTTTGTGACTAGATGGGACTTCTCCTGGGGGGGAGGGTGCTTCTGGCACCCCCCAGCTTGTGGTGGAGGGCAAACTGGTAGTTGGCAGAGTGGGGAAGCGAGACTGACTGCTAGCACTGAGTCCAGACAGTCGTCCAAGGCACAGATTTTGATCAGACGGACCTAGTTTTGAATCCCAGTTCTGATATTTAATGGTTATATGACCCTGGGCAAATTACTCAAGTTCCCTGAGCCTCAGTTTCCTCATCTACAAGCTTTCAATGAATATCAGCAATAACTTTGATTAAAATTACTATTACACTGCAAAGGACCAAAAACAGATATTCAGGAAATTTTTTTGCCATAATATGAAAGCAGAGATAAGAAGTAATTAAATTGTCCCATCTAAATTTATGGAAAATGAGGATAAGTGTTATTAACAAAACTAAGATGGCATACTGTCAAGAATTAAAACTGCAGAATTATGTCAAGCTGAAAAATCCCCTTCCTCGGTGCCCCCCTGACTCCCAGTTTGCCCACTGCTTCACAGTATGTGTGCATGCTGCAAAAATCCATGACCTTGTCTAACTGGCTAAAACTCTTAGTCCAATTCTCACTCTGTGGACCCGGGAATTACAGTGGGTAGAGGGCTTTCTGACCATAACAGGGGTCTCTACTACATATCATTACAGCATATTTCTTATGCACTAACTGGGAGGTTTAACCTGCCCCTGTACTTTACCTATTAGCCTAAGCGAGGCTGACCCCGGCAATTTCTGAAGAACTCTAGTTCCATTCAGGAAAATCTCTGCTCCCATCCTAAGCTTCTCTTGTCCCCCTCTAATTGTCTTCCTGGTCTTCTGGCTTCTTTGGCTATGTCTCTACTTTCTTGCCTATGCTTTCCACTTGGTCTCGACAACAGAATGTCAAGAAGTTTTCAATAGCAATTTACTCATCCCCTGGGCTTCCTCATGGTTGACTGATATCTCACAGGGGTGAGCTGTGGTCTCCAGGAACCCAGCAACCAGCACCTAAGTGACAAAATCTGATTCTCTGTTAAAGGTAAGTCAGACAGGTATGTATCTACTTTTCTCAAAGTTATGAAAGAAATTACAAAACTTGAAGCTCAATATTTCTTAAAGCAGTTCAAGGAGCAGCTGCATCAAGGTCACCTGGGGCTTTTTTTTTTTTTTTTTTTAACAAATCAGGATTTAGAACCAAATACCAGATTTACTGAACAGCTGCCCTAGGTGATTGTTATAAACATTAAAGTTTAAGGCTCATTGCCACAATCCCTTGAAGATTTGTAGAAAAAATAAAAAATTAAAAAACCTTTCATGTAAGTAAGTGACAATGTAAATCCAATTTTTCAGGGATAGTTTTTTAAAAATCACATCTACCCAAACTTTTAATAAGGGTTTGTCTGTAAGAGTATAGCTACATCCTTTATTTAAGTGAGTAAACCACTGATATAAAAACAAAAACGATGATTTGTCAAGGGCAACAAAACAAGTCATATGATGGATTAAATAACCCAATTTACCCAGGACTCCTGACCGGTTATTCATTTATTCAACAGATACTATTAAGTGACTATTATATGTCAGGCACCATTCCCGGTGTTGGAGACACAGGGTCTTTGTGTGAACAAGACAGGCAAAGTCACTGTCCTCACTAAGCTCCCATTCTAGTGGAGAAGGCAGGCAGTGGACAACTTAACAAAAATAAATAATATTTCCAAGCTGCAGTAATGCCATGAAGAAAAGTAAAGCCGCTTGTGGAGTTTGAGATTAACTGGAGAGACAAATTTTTTATTTATTTATTATTATTTTTTGTGGTACGCAAAAATTTTTTTTATTTTTTTATTTTATTATAAATAAATTTTATTATTATAAATAAATTTATTATTATAAATAAATTTTTAATTATAAATAAATAAAAAAATTTTATTTATTATTATTTTTTGCGGTACGTGGGTCTCTCACTTGCAGAGCACAGGCTCCGGATGAGCAGGCTCAGCGGCCATGGCTCACGGGCCCAGCCGCTCCGCGGCATGTGGGATCTTCCCGAACCGGGGCACGAACCCGTGTCCCCTGCATCGGCAGGCGGACTCTCAACCACTGCGCCACCAGGGAAGCCCTGGAGAGACAAATTTAAATGGAGTGGGAGCAGGAAAAAGTTCTCAGAGATAGTATTTCAGTAGGGTCCTGGATGACATGAAGGAGGAACCACATGGAGACCAGAGGAAAGAGAGTAGTGAGTGTAAGTCCACGAGGCAGGAACAGCTTGGTGTGTTTGAAGAAAAGCAGGTAGGGCAGAGTGGCTGCAGCAGAGTGAGTGAGGGGAAAGTGGTAGGAGATGAGGGGCAGGGGATCGTGCAGGGCTTTGTAGGCTACAGTCAGGAGGTTATATTTTCCTTGACTGCTTGCTAATGGGAAGCTATTTTAGAGTTTTGAGCAGGAAAGTTACATCATCGTATGTACATTAATTTTTTAAACCACTCTGTTGTGTAAAGTATAGATGATTGAGGGCAAAGACTGGGAGCTAGAAACCAGCCTTTGGGCTATTTCAGTAGTCTATGGGAAGAGACAACAGAGCCTGGGTGAAGGTCATATCAGTGGAGACAGGGGGAGACAGCTTCAGGACACAATTTAGAAGTAGAGATGGCAAGATTTGTACTGTATATGGAAAACAAAGGAAATAGAGAAATCAAGGATGCCTATATGATTTGGCTTGACCACTTGGTTGAATGGTGGTGCATTTTATTAAAATTAGAAGTTTAGAGAAAGAGAACTTCTGGAGAAAATATCCAGAGTTCTCTTTTTGTCATGATAACTTTGTAAAACCTTACAGATAGCCTAGCTAAGATGTTGAATAAGGTGGTAGGTGTAATCCTCTGGAGCGCAGAGCTCCAAATGAGATAAAAATTTGAGACCCATCAGCATTAGGATATGAGATGACATAAGAATGAGGAGCTCTCCCAAGGAGTGGATGTCCCTAGAGAAGAGAAGGTATAGAACTGAGTGCTAACCCACTCTGACATTTAGAGGACAGAGAGAGAAGGAGAAGTCAGTTAAGGAGGCTGAAAAGGAAAAGCCAATGACGTCACAGAAAAATGAGTGTGGCTACTTGGAAGCCAAGTGAATGTTTTCGCATAGGACTTAGATCATGGTGTGTAGTGACAGAAATGGCTGTTCAGTAGCATGAAAGGACGCTGGATGCCAAGGGTAATAAGTATTTGGACATTAATAGCTTGTGTTTATTTTGTATTGTAATAAATGAAAGACATGTGAATGGTACAAGTGAACTTTCCCAAAGGACTTCCAAAATGGGAAAACAACCATTGAAAACACCCTGACAAGCAGTGACATAAAATGCCATTTTCCCTAAGGGACTGACATACTTTCCAAAGCTGGTGGATTTTCTTTTTAAACTTCCTGTAGCAGCAAATCAACAACATCAAACAGCTTATGGAAAAGGGCAAAATCAAATACGCTGATTAGACCTGCTAGAACTTCTTGGCATTTGGGAGAGGAAAGGTTAAGGTTAAATAAGCGGTAACTGAGAGCTAATATTCTTAGATTTTCAGTCGGTTACACAGCAATTTAGGTCATAAGGTAAAGAGGAGGTGGGAGAGCAAAAGGCTTATTTCAAGTGGTGGTGGGTTGTGTTTTCCTATGAGCTCACCAGCTCAGAGACTTTACAGAAGTAATGACACCCTGACTAGACAGGAAAGGAAGTTGCTGCCCCTGTTTAGCACTTATTGAAGGCCCAGAATGAGAGGCATTTAGAGCATTTACAAACTGCTTGACTGGAGAGTCATGGAACTGTTTCCACATTTCATTTGTGGTGAAAGCTTGCTTGATTTCTTCTCTGTAAGTTTAGTTTATAAGGCATCTTGAAAAACATGTCTCATACAGAGTTTTTACGTCCATTAGAATAACTTTTTCACACATAGTATTGATCATGCTTATGATTAATTTTGACTTTTTATTGCCATTTAATTCAGTTCATTCGTGGGTTTTTTTTGTTGTTGTTTTTTTTTAACGTGCTAACAGATTTGAAGTTAATCCCACAAAGGAGACCAACTACAGGCCAGATATTTTTCTGGGGGCTATTTTTTTTTTTTAATCCATCTACTCATATTTTTAGGAAGGACTTTCTCTGTAAGAGTATGACTATATCTATTTTAAATGAACATACCACAAATTTACAGAATCAATAATAAAACATTCACTTCATGGGAAATGAAGCCATAAAAATAGGAAACAGTCTATACTGGCAAGTTGAAAAAACAGACCAAACTAAACTCTACAGCTATGGTAGGACCAGGTGTTTGGTAAAGTTGATCTCTTACTTTTTCTGATTTATCCTCTTTACAATTCAGAGTCCTTTGCAATAAAATGCCTGGGCTGGATTAAACTGCATTCCCTGAAGTTACAGGAAATATGCGATTATCTTCACTAATAGAAAGGAACAAAAGTACAGGCATTCCAAAATGGTGGCAAACTCCCTGAATCATGCCCAGTTGGCTTTAGGATGTGTTTTGTATTTAAGTTTGGATATGGGTGTGTCTGATTTTCTGGGAATTTACTTCAAAAAGAATAATGAAATGACACAGTGAAAACTTGGCTCTCTTCAAACTGGGAAACTCTCCAGTTTTCCTATCCTAACCCTGTCCATTCAGGAAACAGACATGACCTTACTCAAAGCTCTCTCTGAACAAAAAGTTGTGTACTGATCCTTTGTATTTCAAAGAGCTTCCTCACAGAGATATAAGTTCCCTTAAGGCCACAGCAATAATTAAGCAGAATGTTTGATAGTGCTTCTGCTGGGATGTTTGCGTGAATAGACAGATAGCAACCTGTCTGCTTGATGGAGCTGAGAAAAAATTGCAGGAGGACAGATGACACCCCTTCATGAAGCCAACATTGCCTTGCAAAGCACTATAGTATGTGATAAGCCCTCAAGATCATTTATATAGAGATTATTTCTTTTATTAACTCTGAAATCTTTAGAAAAATACTTAATTTGCCCAGTCTCTTCATCTATAAGATCATATCCCATGGGCTTGTTGTGAAGATAAAATGAGCTAATACTCAGTGCTTGCCTCTACACCAGGTGCAAAATAAATGAGGAAATCACATTAGCAATTATTAGAGTCTATAGAATGAACTTTAAAATGCCTCTCACACAGTAATATCTTATTGTTTCATAAATATATTCAGTTGCAGTTGTGCTTAGTAAAATGCAATGTTGACTAAAAACATTACTAAATTCATGTATGTAGCAAGGAAATGTTAAACAACTACCATGTACTAGGTATTCTTATTCACTAATTTTTTTTTTGCCATTATGCATTTTCTTAATCAACTGGTTCTGAATGAAAAACTACTGTCATGTTAAAACCCATGCAATTTATGACACTACAAGTTGCCTTGAGCAATAATTACATGCAATGTGAGGAACATAATTAGATCCTTAGTGGGGGTGGGGGAAGGGAACTATAATATTCAATTTTGAGACAAATGGAGATATTTGAATATGACTTGGTTAAGAGAAGCTTTTAGGTAATTATTTTTTAAAGTTGTGTATTATACTTTTTAAAGTTGTATAGTATACTTTTAAAGTTGTGTATTATAGTTATGTTGAACAATGCCCTTAGTCTTAGAGGTTTCATGCTGAAATTCTTAAAAGTGTCACTATATCTGCAGATTACTTTCAAATGGTTCATAAAAATAAAATGAGTATGGAATAATATTAATAATTTTTGAGTCTATGTGAGGAGTATTAAAGGGATCATTGTATTATTCTTTTATCATCTTTATGAAGATTTTCTTAATAACATTTTTGGGGTGGAAGAGACAAAAATATGGTCCATACACAGTCTTTAAAAAAATTCTATATGAACATTGAATAATCTATTCCAAGTTACCCAGTTCAGAGGAGAAAACTGAGGGCTGACTGGTTAAGTGATCTATCCAAATAACTAGATAATATCAGAACCTGATCACTTTCCAGCAGAGACCATGGCAGTGCTCAGCTATGTACACTGCTCCTTTACCTTGGTCAACATTTCAGAAATGGTGCCTTCAAACAAAAGGGAGACAAAGTAGGAGAGTGCAAATGGATCAATGTGAATCCGTTCACAGAATCCATTCACAGTAATGGAAAAACAAGTAAGTATCTTCATGTGATGGGAAGGCAATCATATCATTCTCTTCTAATATAAAGGCCAGCAGAATTTTCTTCACCAGAGAGAAAGACAGTAGCTGTTGAGTGCTGAATGTAAGTGAATTTCAGCAGGAAGTGTGTTCAAATATTCCAGTAGTAACACCAAAATTAATGGAATATATTCATTTTATGTTATCATGCAGTAAGATATCCAATTAAAATCTTAGCTAATATCACAGGTCAAGAAATAAGTTTGTATGTTTGAAACCTAAATGACTACTGCTATTACAAATTTCTAGAAGATATTCAAGGCATTTCCAAGCAGTGATAAGGATGTTTATGACCTTTTATAAGTATAATTATAGAAAAGCATCCGCTGTCTACAACTCAGCTAGAAAGAACTTTCAATAAGCCACACTGGGATAACGGACACACTCAATCTGTAGTGTGGAACGGCAAATTATAATACTAATAGTTAGTAAAAGCAAGCAAAAATGCCATGAGGTTAGCAAGCATTTTATGTAATCTTCCACAACTTTAAGTCTAGAGACCAATGTTTTTCAGATACCCAGACAATTTTACAATGTTGCACATCTTTTTTCGTTGCATCCATTCAGCACAACAGTTGCAGCTTGGTCTTTTTCCCAATTCCTTTCATTTCCCAGGTCTGCTATGTAGTTTGGAAAGGGAAACTTGGATCTAGGTTACTGGATCCAGTTATTACCCTGAAGAAATTCAAGTTTCCAAATCATCAAAGATACAGACATAGGCTCTATATTGTATGCAATAAAGCAGCAGAGAAAACCAATACATTGTGTCTAACCATGTGTAAGGAGAGAGCACACACAACTTCAAAAGGCCAATGAAATTCTCACCTACAATCTGGTGACTTACAAATTCAGTTAACCAATATACCCTACCTCCTCCCTGAATTGAAGACTCCATTTAATTGAAACTATAGCATCTATATCTCTTAGAAATGATACTTACATACATCTACATATATAAGGTTATATATATACATGCACATATACATATCTATCTATATATATATCTCCAGCATTTCAAAATACACCTATGTTTTTGCCTGTGTGTGGCAACAAGAAGAACAAAATGCCTATTTGTGTTCTGTAGTAGACTGTGTCCACCTCGCCACAACATTCATGCAATGGCCTCATGTTATAGACAGACCTCTCCCGGGTTTGCGTTCTTGTGTTGAATGTGGATGCGTTTGAAAATAATTACATATGCAGAATCTTGCTTAAATGGCAAAATAAAAGATGCTTCTTTGACTCTCTTCTTTATTGATTAACCAGTGGCATTTTGGTGAGATAGATTTTTTTTCCTGGAAGAATTTAATTTTACTTGATGAAAGTTTGCATCCCAAACAGTTCACATAAAAATATAAAAGAACTCTTATTTTTTGTCTCAGATTGGTTACTGTTTTGAGATATTTTACGTCAAAGAAATAAAAATCAAGATTTCAAACGTCATGAAGAGATGTGTCTATGTAGTGATATGATTAAAATTAAACACATCAGATGCCATTTCTTATTCTATTGAACAAAATGAGAAAGACTTCCATTTTTAATCACCCACTATAGAATATCTTTTATACAGAAACGTGGGAGCAGTGGCATGCTTTCTGCAGAGAGCTCTGAGCTGAACGTGGCTATTTTGGCTAGCAGTACAGTCCTGCATCACACAGCATTCTGCAATGTGTCAGCAGTTCAAAGCAATACTCTATTCTTTGGATCACTTATCCATTATTACTTCAGACAATGGGTGTCTGATACAAAATAAAAGTGATGGACGCTGAGTGAACCAGTGAGTGTGTTCTGAGTAAAAACAAATGGGAAAGACACTGTGGTTCATTGCCTGATGAAATTACTTTTGGGTGTTTAAATACATCTTATGTAATGTTATTCATGGACTGTTGATGTGAACTCTGGAAATCAGTCCTGGAGAATTAACTATTTCTACCCCATGAAAATATTACTTAAATTTCCTAAATTGCATATCAGAAATAATTAATAAATAAAAATTCCCTATGTTTGTACTGGAGGCGTCAATAGTTTAGATTCATTATTTTAAAATCCATTCGGCACTCACTGATACCATTTTTCTTTCTCCTCCCCCCATTTTTTAAAATAAAAAGGACAAAGAGAGTAAGGGTGGAAAGAGCAGATATGTCTACCAAGATACTGCATAATAAATATTCCTGTTTGAATTTGAAATAGTGAATTTAGGACAGTAAAATGATTCATCATTTCTTGGAAAAACATTTTTTTTGTAGACCTATGCTCTTCTTGGCATTTGGTTACATAGAAGTGAATCTGTCTCCTGCAGTGAAAACCGTGTAGCTGACTGACTTGGCATGGCATTCATGTTCATAACCCCACGTTGTCAAGTTTGTGACATCCTCTGTAATCTTCTCCCAACCTGTCCAAAATCCGGTTTGATAATTTCACTTTTCTACTAAAACATTCTCACATCCCCTACATAAGCCATTCTTACAGAATGAAGATCCAGCTCTGTAGCTTTATATCCTAGGTCTACCGTTATGGAGCTCTGTATGAAAAGCGAATTCTCTGAGGAAAAAGTAACTTGCATCTAGCTCAACTCTTGATCTAGAAATTAATTTTTAATCAGAACAATATTCTAGCAGAGTTTGGACTCATTATAAACAACAAAAAAAAAGGAATAAAAGGAAAGATTTTTGGTGAATAATTGATGGCCTAGAAGCTGGATTTTGGGAGACTATTCTTATTTTACCTAACAAACTATCAAGTCCTTCCCAGGAATCCTCATATTCTTAGAAGAATGGGGTGGGGCAGCAGGTTTCCTCTAAAATATGCTCCAAGCTATAAAACACAAACTAGAATTCTTCTGAACTACGCTCAGCTGTTAGAACATACTCTCTCATGAAGGTATTGATCACCTTTGAAAGTCACTTCAGCGTCAGACTTCAGGACATCATCCATAAAATCTACAGACAAACATATTTCAGTAAGCCTCTCGTATTTTGGGTACTAGTCCCTTGAAACTTATTCTGAAAGAACAAATAGATTCTTAAAACTTTTTTCTTCAAAAATAAAAGGACAAATTTGCATCTTTTATTCACTCGATGAATGTTCTAAAGGGAGAAATTTACTAAAATTTTCAACAAAAATGTTAATAACTGACCATAATGAACCATTTCTAGAATGACTAATTAAAGCACTCTAAGAGGTAACTTAAATTTGGGGATTAACCTGACAAGGGAATCAATATGTGATGAATGTATTTCTACTTGCCAATTCAAAATAAATTTCCTCAGACACTGAAAGTCTCTAATGTCAGATTTATTAAGTACATTCATCTCAAGAGATAAATTATAATTAAACTATTGTTAAATGTCCAGCTTGTCTAGTTTTCTATTTAGAATAAAATATTTTGCCTCTTACAAGGGAAGGCTAGAAATGTTTTGATAAATTTGTGTTTCAGGGATTTAAATGTGTTGTAGCTGAATTTCAGAGAATTTATCTACTAAGATCCATGGTTCATACTTCTTGGTTATAGAAAATGAAGCCTTGGGTATTATACAGAAAAGCAGACACTTTTTCTAGCCTGAATCTGTTTTGATGGAGGTGTCCTGAGAGAAAGAGATAGACAACAGTGAAGTGGGGCCCTATAAAGAAAGAGGGAAGGGAGAAGAAATCCCCCCATGAGTGACCTTAAAGAGGAGAGATTTAGGGGGAAAGTGTCAGGATCTTCTACTCCAAGTGATATGTGTACAGTAATCCTTACCTAACAACTCAGACATTAGTAAAATTTTTATGTCTGGTGTGATTTCATTGGTGGAAGATGGTGAAGATGATATAGGGATGTACATAGCCAACTATTGGGAAGAAAGACTTAGCATAACATGATTTATCACTCATTTCTTCTGCTTGACCAAAAGCTGTTTGTGTTCAGGAACTGTGTCTTTTATTTCTATGGCCATAGTCCTTTATATCATGCTTAGTCTATAGAAGATGTTCAATATGCACTAGTTGAATTGAATTAAATATATAAATCAAGACATGAGGGTGGCATCCTGTAGGCTGTTTTCATTTTCTGTTTTTCCTGAATGGGAGGTTCCTACTAAAAGACATCAAGGAATGCCTTTATGTCATACATTTGAATGGTGTCAGCTAAAATATGCAGGGAATATATCTTTCCTAGCTCCAATTTCCTGTCAGCTTTTCAAAACAGACAGATTGTCTTTCTCATTCAGGAGAAGTAGGAGGAGGTGGGGAACAGACTTCACCCTGTCTGAACTGTTCACCTTGGATTTGAGACCTACTAGATGGCTCAAGAGATGCCACAAGGATTCAGTGTTGATTCTGCCTGGTTGCTATAAAAGAAAAAAAAATATTTTTTCTGAGCTCTCTTCCCAAGTGTGAGGTCTAACATCTGGTACCAGCTAAACTGCAAAAAGATAATAAAATGTGTTTGGGGACTTAGAGGCCCAGAGATGAGGATAATTTGTAGACCCAATTTCTAATGGTACAGGGCAAAATGCTTTCATCTGAATCACTGATGTGATCAAATAAAAATGAGTGAATACTCGCCAATTGCTACAGCAATTTATCTCTCCAAATGTATTCGAAATGCTAATTTTATCAGGGTGCAAGCTGCTAAAATGCAGCTAGTAGATCATTAAATTTCAATAGGGAATAGACTTCATATTTAACATAAACAGTCAAGTCATTTTGGCTGCCTGCATCTTGTGCCACATTTAGAAAGCCTTCTGTGTAACCATAGGAACGGTTTTGCTTAAGCACTGTTGCTTGTGTAAATCCAATTCATTCTGAATTAGCTGAAAAAAAAGGGAAGCTTGCGTGATTTGTTTCTGTCCATTGCTTCCCAAGTTGCCTCTTAGAAAATGTGAAGAGAAAATTAAAAATAAGGGTTTGTTTTTTTTTTTTTCTTTCCTCTTTTTTGGAGGATGGGATAGGAATGAGATTGGGAGTCAGAATTCTTTTCTCCTGGCAACATTGGCATGATGGGGAATAAAAAATAATGAAGTAGTCTTCTACAGCTCAGAATCTTTGCTGCTTAATTAGGCATTTTTCTCATTTGAAATATTTCCTATGCTTATTATTTTCTTGGTTTAGAGTAATCTTTTTAATACAAGTGATTTAGCAACACACTCTTCCTGGATATAATTTTACACATGGCATAAAATCCCAACAGAAATATATTTATGTTAAGAAACTCCTCTTTTTGTCCTAGGAGATTTGAGGAGCTCTCAGCCACACATGCCATAGAGTGAATTAGATTAATCACATTGTTTTCCTGTCAACACCTAGATTAAAGCGGCTGATTGGGGGGATATTGAGAGAAAAGGATACTTTCCCACGTGGTGCACCAAAGAAAAAGCAGGTTTGGATGGACTGATTCAGGGGGACTATTTAGGGCAGCCAGAGGGAAGTGGAAAGTTACTGATTTTCCAGAGAAAATAGAGAACGCTCTCCTCTGTGCCTTCTTCTGTCTGGAAAATTCTTCCAACATTATTAATCCACAGATATCCGTCTGATCTCAAGGCCCAGTTCATTGGCTTCAAGATAGTTTCTCTAGCTCTTACCTCTCAATAACAATTACTAATTCTTTTATTACCTTGCACTGCATTACTGATACTTCTGTGCAAATCATATACCTACTCTCCTTCCTTTATGACAAATGATTGTTTAACTATCCATCTCCCACACCAGAGTGTAAGCTACTTGTATATAGAAAATGTTTC
Organism: Monodon monoceros; assembly: GCF_005190385.1. Classification (NCBI taxonomy): domain Eukaryota; kingdom Metazoa; phylum Chordata; class Mammalia; order Artiodactyla; family Monodontidae; genus Monodon; species Monodon monoceros. Next base: position 88,333,158 of record NW_021703767.1, read on the forward strand.
TTCTTTTTTTTTAATCCCCCAAAGTCAAGGGCACTGCATTTAGTAACTCATAAATGTTTTTGACTAGTAATGGAAGGAAAGACTGAAAGGCAGCAGGAATGCCAGGGGCAGGCATAGCCTGTTTCAGTTTTATGGAGCTTGGGGGTGGGAGGTGGTGCTATGGAAGATGGTTATGGAAACTTGGAGAAAGAGAGGGAAAAGGAACAGGAAAGGGAAGATTATGAAATTCATAAAATATGCCAGGCATTATAAAACAATCCTAAGAAGATCCCTGCAGTAGGCTGAAAAGTGGTCCCTCCAAGCAGTTCCACATCCAAATCCCTAAAACCTGTAAATGTTACCTTGTTTGGAAATAGGGTCTTTGCAGATTTGACTAAATTAAGGATTTTGAGATGATGAGATTATTCTAGATCATCTGAGTGACCCTAAAGGCAATCACGTGCTTCTTTACAAGAGAGAAGAGGGAGATTATACAGACGAAAAGAAAGAAGGCAATATGAAGATAGAGGCAGACAATACAGTGAGGTGGCCACAAACAATGGAATGCCAACAACTACAGGAAGCTGCAAGAGGCAGGAAACAATTCTATCCTAGAGTTCCAGAGACTGCATGGTCCTGTCAGCACCTTGATTTCAGACCAGAGATACTGATTTGGGGCTTCTGGCCTCCAAAACTGTGAGAGAATAAATTTCTTGATTTTTTAAAGCCATCAAATTTGTAGTAGCTTGTTACAGCAGCCCTATGAAGAAAAAACTGAAGTTAAGACAGGGCTATCAACTTAGCCACATTCACATAGATAATTACTGGCTGGGAATCGAACCCAATCTGACCGACTTCAAAGCTGCTTAGATAGTTTTTCTCATCTATCATGTGTAGGGCAAAACTCCCTCCAAGCCAAATTCTGATTTATTGAATCACTGTTGGCACTGTTCTGTGGACTGACACACTGTAACTGTATTGGCTCCTGCAGCAAAATAGAAATAGAAATTTCAATTAGTTGACTTACTAATTTAGGTAGACATGTAGGCCTCTCTCATAATTACACCCCAAAATAGGAAACTACATGAATATACTTTTTTTGAAATTTTAAGTATAGGTATTCAACCAGTGATCTTGCCTGTTCTGCTCGCCTCTGCATAGCTCCTTATAAACATCAGGTGAGAAATGGTAGGTTGCTTTCAGCTTCTGTTGAAAGAAGACTTGTTCCTCTATTAAGTATTCATCGACAAATATCTACTGAGACCATGCTATGTGCCAGGACCTGTTTTTATGCTTAAAAACATTATTTTACTAATAAGCTAGACATTTCTACAATTCTTGGATTTATATTTTAGTAAGGAATAGAAAAGATAAAACAACACAAACAACCAAAAACAAGATAAATATATAATATATTTGATGTTAATATTATATTTTGAAAAGTACTAAGGAGGAAAATAAGGCCAAGAGAAATAAGAAATGGTAGGAGTTAGGGTGGAGGGTGGTTGTGTGAAACAGCAAAGGAAGTTGCCCTGAGAAAGGGACAGCTGACCAAGAGCCTGAAAAAGGTGAGAGAACAAGCCATGGGGACATCTTGGGGGGTGTTGGGGCGGGACAGCCCAGGCAGATGGATTAGCGAAGTTGAAGATGCTAAGGGAGAGAAAGGGAGATCAGTGGGACATGAGATACACACTATATAGGACCTGTAAGGCCATTGAAAGAACTTTGGATTTTGTTCGGAGTGAGACTGAAAGCCATTGGAGGGTTTTAAGTTGACATGATCTGGTTTACATTTTAAAAGGGCCATTCAGGGGTCCTATAAAGGCCTAGACTTTACCAAAGCAAGGAGGCCATTAGGAAGGTCATAACTGTATCAACATTTCATAAAGAAAAACAGGCAATTATCTGATTTACTCTTTATTGTGAAATTGTCTCACCATTGAGTATCTCAGAGACACTGATGATTCATGTACTACACTCTACTTCTGCCCTTTTAGATTTTCATAATGAAATTCAAAACACAAATGACCTACACAGTTAAAATGTCTTGCTGCAATATTGAGCCTTCCTACTGGAAGAGAAGGAAAACATAGAGAAAATTAATTGTTTAAAAAGCTGGGACTTCCCTGGTGGCGCAGTGGTTAAGAATCCACCTGCCAATGGAGGGGACACGGGTTTGAGCCCTGGTCTGGGAGGATGCCACATGTCACAGAGCAGCTAAGCCCGTGAGCCACAACTACCGAGCCTGTGGTCTAGAGCCCGTCAGCCACAACTACTGAGACCACGTGCCACAGCTACTGAAGCCTGCGCTCCTAGAGCCCATGCTCCGCAACAAGAGAAGCCACCGCAATGAAAAGCCCGCTTACCGCAATGAAAAGTAGCTCCTGCTAGCCGCAAATAGAGAAAGCTCGTGCACAGCAATGAAGACACAATGCAGCTGAATTAATTAATTATTTATTTATTTAAAAATCCCTTCTATCTGATCTAAAAAAAAAAAAGAGAAAGCTGGCCTTTTCCTAATGTCCTACATTTCCTATAGCCTAAACCAGTAAGAGCAGCTTTGACTTTGTTTTCTCTACAGTTCTGGGAATCCTTTAAAAATTATAAAATATAATGCTCGCTCTGTCTTTCTGCTTCACCAAGGACCCTTGCACTAAATGGATTTGTAATTCAGAATTTCTCTTACATATAAATATAGATAAATCTAAAAGGTAATTATTAGTATTATTTTCATATGTGGCATGAATTCTTCACATCTGGAAGGTGAGGCAGGGAACAAAAAAGAGTAGGAGAAAGACCAAGAGTGTTGAGAAGTGGGGGGAAGGAAAAGGAGGGGCAGATTCAAGATTCCATAGTGCTATACTTTATATCATTTATCTGTGACTTCAGAAGAACCTAATTATGTGGTTTATATTCCATAAACCCCATCACCAGTACCTCATAGCAGCTTCATCGGTTGTAGACATAGTACCCTGAAATTTCTAAACAATCTCTCAGATATATAACATACACAGTCTACCCAATTTTAGTGACAGAAACATCTCAGGTGGTTTGGAAATCTAATTTGGAGACATATTTGAAAATCAAGATGACAACTTTAAAACATCTTGGGACTTTAGGATCATACCAACTAGTTTTCTTGTTGAGACTTCAAAAACATTCCAACTAGACTTTATCCCATTTTCCTGTTCTCAATGAGGCAAAATACCACAAACACCATTCTTAGGGCAGTGCCTCTCACTCAAGAGGAGAACACAAGAAGTTACTTCATAAATAAACAGAAAATAAGGAATTCTTCAAATTCAGTTTAGCAGCTTTTCTGTAACCCATATCAATTTGATTTCACATTTGAGAAGGAGCTGCTGGCCTTCATCTGTGTCAGGTTATGCAACTTCAGAAATGTTTTTTGAAATAAAAATTCCAAAGTGCCCTTACAGTACAACAAGGTATTTTGGTTTTTACTAAAAGTACATTTAAAAAAAATAATTTGTCATTGTTTATATTTTAAAATCCCATTTTCCTTCCTGCGTTTGAAACAAAATGGGGAATTTTGCATCACCATTTTTCTTTCATTTTTCCCTGACAACATTGCTAACATTGTTTCCTTCCACATTGCCTTCATTTTTCATGAATACTGGCTGTGTTTATCCTACGAAACCAGGAAACAAACTTGAAAGGACAAATATAAAAAAAAAAAAGTTGATTCTAGTAGCCAGTCCCAAGCTCTGTTACTGACTAATGACAATAGCACTGGAATTCCCCAGTGGATTCATGTGGTTCTTTTTTTTTTTTTTTTTAAGCCCCTTGGGGAAGAGTTGTTTGGCAGGAAACAGGAAGGTCAAGGTGTCGACACTGAGAGCTTCAACTTGTGTAACAGACTCCAAATTTAAAAAAATAATGGGATGCTTTTTGATCCTTAAGTTGTATTTTCATGGACATGAGGGTTTTAATATGAATAATACATCAGACACATGATACCTAAAAAGAGGGATGTGTGGAAAGAGTCTCATTCCTACACTAGTTGAAATACCTTGGGATAACAGTGAGGAAAATGGGAAAATGTTCAATAATTTGCTAAACGTTGGCACACTGTAAATAACACAGTTCTCACAAAGGTTAATAGCACAGCCTCTAGGGGTACGTTGTCTGGGCTCAAATCCTAGCTACCAACTTACCAGCTTTGTGATTTTGAGCAAATCATTTAACCTGGCAATGTTTCAGGTTCCTTATCTGTAAAATGGGAACAATAATACCTACCTCAAGGTGTTACTAAGGTAATTAAATGAGTTATAAGTTATTGACGCAATGAGTAAAGTTATGTAAAGAGCTGAGAACAATGCCTACACTCAGAATTAGTACTCTCTAAGCATGAACAAGTATTTACCTTAAATATATGAAAATTTAGCTAAGTTTGTGTCTTCTTTGGTGTTAAAAGTTATGGCCTTACAAAGTTACAAAAGTAACTCAATGGAGGAAAGATAGTTTTTTCAACAAATGGTTCTAGATAATTCAATATTCATAGGCAAAGAGTGAACTCCCACCAAAACCTCACACCTTATACAGAAATTAACTCACAACAACTCATGGACTTAAATCTTACACTGTCAAACTTTTAGGAAAAAAATAAGAGAAAATCTTCAGGATCTAGAGCTAGACCAAGTGTTCATGGACATGATCCATAAAAGAAAAATTGATAACTTGAATCACAGCAAAACTTTAAAACATTTGCACTCCAAAGACTCTGTTAAGAGAATGAAGACAGGCTAACCACCTCGAGAAAATATTTTTGAATTACATATCTGACAGAGGATTAGTAACTAGAATATATAAAGTACTCTAAAAACTCAGCAGTAAAAACCAAACAATCCAATCAGAAAGTAGGAAAAAGACGTGAACAAATATTTCGCCAGAAGATATACACATGATGTTTCACATAAGCTAAAAATATATTCAACTTCATTAGCCATTACGGAAATGAGGACTAAAACCCCAATGAGATATCACTATACACCTACGAGAATGGCTGAAAGAAAAAGTAGTGACAGCAGTAAATGTGGAGAAACAGGATCACTCATACACTGCTAGTGAAATTTTTAATGGTACAGTCACCCTGGAAAACATTTTGGCAGTTTCTTGTAAAACGAAATGCCCAACTACTATACAACAATTGCTCTCCTGAGCATTTACCCCTGAGAAATGAAAACTTATGTTCATGTAAAAATCTGTAGTTGAATGTTCATAACAACTTTATTCATAATAGCCTAGAATTGTAAACAAGCCAGATGTCCTTCGATGGGTGAATGGCTATAAAAATTGTGGCACATCCACACCACAGAATATTACTCAGCAATAAAAAGGAACAAACAATTGATAGACACATCAACTTGGATGAATCTTCAGGAAATCAAGCTGAGTGAAAAACACCAATATCCAAAGGCTACATCATGCATGATTCAATTCATGTAGCACTTTTGAAATCACAAAATTTTAGAAATGGAAAAGAAATTAGTGGTTGTCAGGGGTCAGGGACAATAAGGGAGGAAAAGACAAATGTGGCTATAAAAGTGCAACAGAGGGGGTCCTTGTGGTGACGTGACTGTTCTGCACCTTGACTGTATCAATATACGACCCTGGTTGTGATATTGGAGCACGGTTTTGCAAGATGTTACTTAACACTGGGGGACACTGGGTAAAGGATGGTACCTCTGCATTATTTCTTACAACTGTATGTGAATCCATAATTATCTCAAAACAGAAAGATTTTTAAAAAGGGTTATGGGGCTAAAATATTCTTTTAAAAAAGGAGCTTCTGGGCTTCCCTGGTGGCGCAGTGGTTGAGAGTCCGCCTGCCGATGCAGGGGTCGCAGGTTCGTGCCCCGGTCCGGGAAGATCCCACATGCCGCGGAGCGGCTGGGCCCGTGAGCCATGGCCACCGAGCCTGCGCGTCCGGAGCCTGTGCTCTGCAGCGGGAGAGGCCACAGCAGTGAGAGGCCCGCGTACCGCAAAAAAAAAAAAAGGAAAATAGGAGCTTCTTCATCCTTACTTAATTAGAACTGCAGTTGGACCCATTCTAACAGAAAACATAGCCTATTTTTCAAAACTATGAGAGAAAAGTTTTCCTAGTCATTTAATGTTCTCTCCTCATCAAGAAAGTCTTCCTTATTCTAATCTAAATAGCTCATGTTCTATCAGCTTATTTTCTCTGAACCTAATGAGAGAGGAAAGGTCACTATCCTCAGAATGTTATTTCTCATATAGGAAATGACGTTTTAAAATAGAAATAATTTAATTATTGCTTTTCAACTGATATTTCATGAGCTGAATGTCTGACAAGCCTTCCTATCTAATCAAATGATAGCATTTCATAGCCTTTTAGTTTCTTTGGACTTGTAAAGTGGAAACAAACCAATCAAAAACCTGGATACTCACTTTTACCTGTTCCTCTTTTAATGAAAGGTGATGCACCACCTTTCCTTTGCCGATATTTTTACTTCTTTACTAGGACTTGGGTGGTGGGGAATATTTTGGTGCTAATTGTACTGACAGGTCATTTCTACTTTGGAGGAGAATATTCATTGTTGAGCAGGCATATGCCTTAACTTTCTGGCTTTCTTCCAAAATTTCTCTTTTTTTCCCAAGGTTGGTGAGTCAGTTGCCATTTCACAAGAGAAATGATTGGGCCTGGAGCCATCCCTAAATTTTAGACTGCATTATTATTAGGAGGGATACGGTTGCATTGACAGTGCTGTCACTGGGGTGTGTGACCCTCAGGGTACAACTGGTTGCAGAACTCATCTTTACTGTCTCTGTTCAATGAGTTATATCGTGCTTCCTTCTCGGGAGGAGGCTGGCACAGCCAGTCCTAAGAAGGCAAACATTAATCTCCTTTCACCCCTTTAGGCCTTAATAAAATTGACTCAACTGATCCTTGAAGCCATGTGCTGTTCTCTCAAATACAATCAACTTTTATCAATTAGAAGGGAACTGATTTTTGGGTGCTTTTATGATAGGAAAAAAAATGGAAGTAAACATGCCATTTATCTGTAAACCATTTTTTCTGGTTGTCAAAGTTATTTGTCTGCTGCTTTTTCTTAAAAACAAAACAAAACAACCACAGTAAAAGAAAAAAAAAAATCTTCTGCCCTGCTTTCTTGACTTTATTGATGACAGTTGGTTACAAATGTGCAGCAGTGGCCTGAGGTGCAGCATCTCAATAGGAAAACAGCAGCACAATGATAAGTTGTGATAGAGCATAAAAGAGTTGGTGTAGTTTCAATATTGGTGTTTTTTGGTTTTGTTTTTTTTTAATGTTTTTTTTTAAATTTAATTTTATTTATTTTTGGCTGCGTTGGGTCTTCATTGCTGCACGCGGGCTTTCTCTAGTTGTGGTGAACGGGGGCTACTCTTCATTGCGGTGTGCAGGCTTCTTATTGCGGTGGCTTCTCTTGTTGCGGAGCACGGGCTCTAGGCACGTGGGCTTCAGTAGTTGTGGCTCGTGGGCTGTAGAGCGCAGGATCAGTAGTTGTGGCGCACGGGCTTTGTTGCTCCGCAGCATGTGGGATCTTCCCGGACCAGGAATCAAACCCATGTCCCCTGCATTGGCAGGCAGATTCTTAACCACTGCACCACCAGGGAAGCCCAATATTGGTGTTTTTTAAGGTAGGAAATATTTTATTTTTTCCTTTAGACTAAGAGCTAAAAATGGAACAAGGGACTGATTTATTACAATAGAGAAGTCTAGACTAAGACACGCTCCTTTAACGTCTATAACGAAAGCTCAGCCTCTTCTCTATGTCATCAGCATGATCTTAAATGAGCATGACCATCCACTGGTCGCCTCTAATTCGCAGTAACTGGATACAAGAAATAACAAAGCGTGTTCAGTCGCCAGCAACTGCAGGATGCTGGTTGGGGGCCTATCTTGAACATAAAATGAAACAATAAATGAGTGTGATAGTGCTTCATATACTGTCAAGTGTTATAAAAATAAAAAATTGCTTTTGTGATAAGTCAGAACAAAATAAATGCTAAATATAGGTAGGAGCAAAATTCTGCATGTTTTCTGTAATAAAAAATGAGTCCTTTGAAAACAGGGACTTCTGCCATTATGTTTATCTTTGTAATTTACCTTTCCTGAAAACCACCTCAGTCTTCTGATTCCTATCCAACTTTTACTGTGCAATATACAAATGATGTTTTTTGAATTAACGTCATTAATGCTTGAATTAACTACTTGAATTAACTGCTTGAATTAACTCTGGCAAATATGAAAGATGAGGTGCTGGTCCATCAACATCAGCAAGCTTTGTGCCTGTGGTACTTCTCTACCCTACTGTGAATTTGAACACAGTTGTCTCTCACCTGGTACCCATATGACAAACGACTCACCTGGGTAAAGGCACCTGGTCTGAGCTCAAATTATTTTATACAAATTAATCAATTGAGTAAGCCTTTGTTCTTTCCTTTTCTTAGGTACTTTAATTGTAAATAAAAACATCTAAATATATGAAACAGAAGCAAAATGCTTTAAATGAGATTTAACTCAGTTCTACAATCTCTCCTCACCCTGGAGCTGTGCTTTGGAAATGAAGCTACAAATAAGATATAGACTTTGCCCTCTAGAAATCTTAAAGAAGTACAGAGAAGAGAGAGGAAATAATATGCATAAAGTGTGGTGGTGAATATGCAGAAAAGAGTGCTTAATACTGAGTTTGGGGGTGAGGGTTCTTCTAGAAAAGTTTGCTCAGGAAGAGGACATTTCACCTGAGCCTGAAAATGTGGGTCAAATGCTGAGAGGCAAGGAATACAATCACGTCCTGCTGAAGAGCTTTCATGCCCAATCTCTTCCTTTCTCTGGAAAAAGAAAGGAGTCTACCAAATGGGTCTTAGCTTGAAGAAGCATGTTATAGTAAAGCAAGACATTGAAGTATTGCCCAGAGAGACCTTAGTAACAAATTTTAGGTCTCTTTTGCTCCTTTACATTTTAAAGTAAAGCCAATATACTGTGATTAAAAACATGGGAGCTGGCATCAGACAAGAATTGGGTTCAAATCTCAGCTGTGCTACTTGAGCAAGTTATTTAACCTTTATAAACCTCACTTTCTTTTTCATTAATATGAGGATTATAATGGTATTTAACTCACTAGAATTTTGTTAGGATTAAATGGCATCCTGCGTGAAAGGGGCTTAACCAAATGCCTTGCACTCAGAAAGCATCTAATAAACTTAAGCTATTGCCATTACCAGGAATATCACCCTTCACTACTATATTTCTCATGCCTGCACTCTCCATTGTGGAAAAAAACACAAATTATCTATGCTAGGGCAAAATGCTTGATTTTAAAACGTGGATTTGGCTTACGAATGCTAATAAGAGGAAAAGGTGATTTGCACTTACCCAACTTCACCATGAACGGAATCACGCTGTAAGCCAAGTGGGGCATACGGTGCCATCTTCAGTATCACAGAGGAAAACCTACATGGCTGCCTCTCCTCATTCCCAGCAGCAGCAGTTATATCAAGGGTTGATTTACGATGCCTCCCACGGCACAGGCCATCTGGGATGACTAAGGAGATCATCAAGCTTGGGAGGGTCACTGTTTCGACTTGAACAATCTGTATAAGCTTGGACTCTCCACCAGAAACGTAGCTCATTATTGCTGCTAAGCTATTAACTATCAACGTTCATTTTGAAATATAAATTCTGCTCTCTTGGCTACCCCACTGATCTGGTTATAATGTACTGTGTGTAATGGAAAAGTACAAAGGGAAAAGGTGGAAATTTAAAGACTTACTAAAACTATAACAGCAGTTGATGACAACGCCGATTTCTTCATGCAAATGAATTCCTTTTGCCAACTATCAATGTTCCAATTTAACCCATTGCCCCAATTTTAAGTATCATGTTTAATTAGGTATGTAATGCTCCTGTTATTATTCCTTTGGCTTTCTTTCCTGTCCAGGAACTTATTCTTATTTGGGGTTTGTCTTGCTTTTCCTTTTGCTACTCTAATTTATTTTCCTTTTTTAAATTTAAATATTTCCCATTTTAGCTTTTTGGGGGCAGAAGAGGAGCAAAAAGAATGTTTTGAAGGATATTACATGAAGACTTCAATTTATCATTAACAAGAAACCATTATACTGGTCCGTCCTAGGGCATGTACACACAAAGCTCATTGCCCAACCAAACCAAACCAAACCAAACCAAACAAAAACCAAAATCTATGTACCATGCATTGCACTAGGCACCAAAGATAGTACCGATGAATACATATATTTCTTATCTTGATAAGGTGGTTCTCACTGATGAAGCTTATGCTTCTTAGTCCCTTCCTGTGAAAGCATTCTGGGGCCTTGCCCAGTTCCTTAATTTTAATGGAAGGTACCAACATTGTTCTCAATGGCTCTGGCTTGCTAAGGACTATGTTAACCATGTACTGCTGAGCCTCCCTGCAGAAAACTACCAACTAAATGTGGGGAGTAATATCAGATTTAAATAATGGCATGCAATAATTTTATATTATATAAAACACTCCATGAATTTAATATCATTTGCATACTTTAATAGAGCCGTGTAGCCTTGCAATGCAGCTTACTTTGTAATAACTTTTTCACTCTCAGTTTCTTTATACGCCATGGACCATAGCCTTAGTTGCTCATACTGACCTTAGCTTGACTTTTCTTTTATCTCTCTCAAAAATGTTTAAACATCCTCATCTTTAGGTCCCATACCTTAGGGTGAACACTGAGCATTACAACATGTCTCTGTCTTAAAGTATTCCCTATAACACATTGATATCCAACTATAGTTGGATATCCCAGAGCCATCTCACCCCCTGTTAGAAAAGATAAGTGTTACTATTTTCCAGAGGCCCCATTGCGACCATAACCCTAAGCAATTCTCTCTCTTGAAATTCAAAGAGTTCCTTGCTTCTGATTCTGGAACAATGTCAATAACTGTAGGAGAAACTCTACTCTTTTTTGCCAAGCTAATTTCTCTATAACAGCTATCAAAATGTTCTAAATTTTTCTATGGATCTCAATCTCACTGCTCTGTTTCTTTTTGGATACTATCCAATCTTATCTTACTTTTATTTTTAAATTCATTCAGTAGGTCACTCTAATTCTAAGAACCTTCTAAACAAACCCAATCTAACTAAAAACCTAACTCTAACTTCTTTTATCCAGGCTTCATTAAATCTACTCCTTACCCATATATTTCAAAACAAAAAAGAGTTTGCTTTATCTTCTGTATTGATCCAACTGATGCAGCAGATGTTCATATCTATAACTGGCGTGACCATGTTCTGTTCAGGAAGATTTCCCATTGCTACAATTTGAATAAAGCCAGGTCAGCACAATCTACTGGCATCCATTAGGCATCTCTGATAACTAGGATACAAGGGCAGCTGAGAGGCCCAGAAAGAATTCACTCTTAAGCTCCCCACTGTTAGTCTACCTATAAACATAAAGAATTGCTTGAAATGTGGACATCATAATGTTTTAAAAAATCCAAAAGGATAATGTGAGTGCTCATTCTGTGTGGGACCAGATGTGGGCAAGGAAAAACATGTACCCTGGAAAATAAAAAGAAAACACTGTCTCTCTGCTTAGCCAAAATAAAACACAATTCCTTTAAAGCTGATCCAAAAATTTTAACAAAGGTACGCCAGAGGAAATGTCAATCTAATCATTTCCCCAGCACCCCATGTGATTTTTACCAATCACATTACAAGGATTAGGGAAATTTGCTATAGTCCCTTGGATGTACTGCCACTAATCTTATTTTTAATAACCACCTCTTTATAGAAAAGTAAGCATGCTTTCCTGATGAGGGCAGATCGTGGGAACTGCTTTCTATTAACAACTAATGATGAAACAAATCCTTTCTCAGGGTTTATAGTCTCCTTCCTATATCTGTTCTTCCTTGTGACCCCCAGGTTTTTGACTCTGTCCTACATTGCTTCCTGTGGTGTCATCCTACTTTCATTATTTGCTACATTACCTGTAAGATAGCTTCCAGAAGTGCCCGCATAGAATCTTGTGAATCGAATTGGATTTAAATGGAGAAGGGACCTTAAAGGTATTTGCATTTCCTCCAGATATAGAGATAGATAAATACTCAAAATTAATTCTTATATCCATAATTTCTGATTAAGTCTAGTGTTGAAGAAGATCCTGTTCTCCAAAAGGAATCTCCAAAGCTAGTGCTAGCATCTCAAGTCAAATTTGCAATATGTGCTCCCAAGAGGTAATTTCAACATGGTTCAATTGCAAACATTCCCGCTAGCCATGGTTTTACTTACCTGATGGATCTTTCCTATTGAACATAAAAGCCTTTTATATAGTATTGTATATACAGAGGATTATTTAATCCTTTCATATAATATGTGCTACTAACTTTTGCTACTATATTTCTATTTCAACCTCTAAGTAACCACCACTGCAAAATACGTTTAGTCTTGGGGCTTCACTGGTGGTGCAGTGGTTGGGAGTCCGCCTGCCGATGCAGGGGACACGGGTTCGTGCCCCGGTCCGGGAAGATCCCACATGCCGCTGAGCGGCTGGGCCCGTGAGCCATGGCCGCTGAGCCTGCGCGTCCGGAGCCTGTGCTCCACAACGGGAGAGGCCACAACAGTGAGAGGTCCGTGTACCGCAAAAAAAAAAAAAAAAAAAAATTTAGTCTTTCTGAAAGACACTTCTGTGTAAGCTGATGATTATTCAGCTTCTGTTTCTCAAGGAAGATGGGGAAGGTTATCTGCTATCTTTAACATTGTACATTGTACTTCTATTAATGTCTTTTCTTCTTTGTACATCCACTTTTGAAAGACTTCTAATATATTTTACTGGTTACCTTGATTCTGGTGGCAAGAACAAGCAGTATGCTATGGCTATGAATTAACTATTTGCTGCCCAGCATACACAAAATAGCCTATACTGCTAGGTTAAGAATTATTAAAATTCTCCTCCCAGCATCGTGACATATCTAATTTTTTTCTAACTTTATCCTTCTCCTTTCCCTCACAGTTATAAAAATAGCTATAAATATTATAATAAATATTAGTGATCTTTGCCATTCTCATTGATTAGAAGAGAGTAAGTGATGGAAGTCTGGGCTTCCCTGGTGGCTCAGTGGTTGAGAGTCCGCCTGCCGATGGAGGGGACGCGGGTTCGGGCCCCGGTTTGGGAGGATCCCACATGCCGCGGAGCGGCTGGGCCTGTGAGCCATGGCCGCTGAGCCTGCGCGTCCGGAGCCTGTGCTCCGCAACGGGAGAGGCCACGGCAGTGAGAGGCCCGCGTACCGCCAAAAAAAAAAAAAAAAAGTGATGGAAGTCACTCTCCTTCGTTAATAAGCACTGCAATATGTTCTCTGCGGCTTCAGTCACTCTCACATGTTCTTTTCCAGAGCATCAAACAGAGAGAGCGAGAAGAATAGCAGGATGAGACCAGGAAGTGCTCTACAAAGGCTGACTTGGTGTATGTTTCCTGGCCTTTCTACACACCTAATGTATACCTCTATACCAGTGACCAAATACTCCTATCAATTAGCATGATTAGAGGGATAAGAAAGGGAAAGGGACTTTTTTTGTTGTTAACAAATGTTAGAGTATAATACCATTTTTCATAAACTATGGTCAGTGGACCACGTGCATAAGGAAAATCTTAAGTAATTGTGGAAAATTCAGATCCTTGGACGTCATCTCAGATCTAATGAATCCTTGTCTCTGTGAGTAGTCTCCTGAATTTTTGGCAGGCTTTCCAGGTGGGTCATAAACATACTAAAGTTCATGATTACTCTATGGGTGTGGTCAAAGAATAATATGTTTACTGAAGAAGGCTAGGCTTAGCACTTAGTTAATAGTGCTACTTAGTTAATAGTGTTAATAAGTATGAATATGTAATAAGAATATTTGCAAATAGCATTCGTTATGGGTTATTAAAAGATCAGTAATCATTGGATGCAGTTAGAGGAAGAAAAGTGATTATGCAAAATGTTTCTCAAACTTTACTGTGCATACAGATCAGGTGGGAATCTTATTGAAATGAAGATCTTGATTCAGTAGATCTTGGGTGTGACTTGAGACTCTCCATTTCTAACAAGCTCCCGGGGGATAGTGGAGCTGCTATCTGTTATCTGCTATCTGTCTGTGGATCATAGTTTGAGTAGCAAGGATTAAGAAGGTTTAAATGTAAGCTTAAAAGAAATTTCCCAAGAACCTCTGGTGAATAGTTACTTCAAATAACTATTTGAAGTATTAAAAAATACTATAAATAGCTATTTGAAGTATAAAAATGAATTTTACTGAGCAAACTCCAAAATTTCTAATGGAAACACAAAAAGGTATTGTTCAATTTGAGATCGAGGAAATATGAATACCTTTGGAACTGTTTCCTTAACCTGCCTGTGTTCCATTTGACTTTCTACCTGACATAATTTGGGTTGGGAAAGCTGTAAATATAAGCTGTTTTCCCTTCCAGAAGGGAAAATGAACCTGTTTCAAGGTCTGTATAAGTCATAGCATTTTATGGAATCGGACATGACATACAGTGTATGAAATAATGCAGGAAGAAGTGTGATTTCAAGAAGATGGAGGGTAATTGGCATCAATAAATTAATGAGTTGACCAATATAAACTAAAATAATTACTGGGGAATTAAACTTACATGAGAAGCATTGTGCTAAAAATTGCATAGGGATTTTAAAATGTGATCCCCAAACAGTCTTATGAACAAAGTATATTTTCCTACATTTTACTCTTGATGAAATGAAGCTCAGAGAAATTTTCCTAAGATCACACAGCTGGTAATGGCAAAAGCAGGACTCCCATCTCTCTGACTCTCAAGTCTCTAATCATTCTATTATGTCAAACTGCCTTCCTCCAAAAAAGGAAAGAAAAGAAAAGATACTCAGCATTATCAGAGCTGTCCAGCACTCACGCCATTCTTTTCATAGAGCATGAATTCTACATGGGGATTGATATTGCCTCAATAGTAAAAATCAGTTCCGGGGCAGGGGTGTGAAAAAACCCTTAGTTATTACAATAGTTGGAGGACCATGGTGCACAAACAGATAAACAGTATATCAGTGGTAATAAAATATCACAGAGGTTGGAGGAGGTAATTAGGAAAAAAAACTGAACTGAAAAGGCTCCTGGGGCTTCCCTGGTGGCGCAGTGGTTGAGAGTCCGCCTGCCGATGCAGGGGACACAGGTTTGTGCCTCGGTCCGGGAAGATCTCACATGCTGCGGAGCGGCTGGGCCTGTGAGCCATGGCCGCTGAGCCTGCGCGTCCAGAGCCTGTGCTCCACAATGGGAGAGGCCACAACAGTGAGAGGCCCGCGTATCGCAAAAAAAAAAAAAAAAAAAGGCTCCTGGTGGATGGAAGGCTAGAAGAGGAGTGTGATAATGAAAAAAAATTGAGAAACAGATCATAGAGCATGAAGTTCAACCTTAGAAGAAACACTGACTTCCTTCAACATTGTCACAGACAATAGTGATGACCCACAGATTCTAGCATATTGGAGTTATCCATCACCAACCAAGGGAAATGCAACTCACAGGGTGGTAGATGACTCCATATTGAGACAACATGTTAACCATTCATATGGCTGACACGGTTAATGTAGAATTCTGCTGCTTTCAACAAATAACTTATTCAGAGAAGAAAAAAGTAGGAAGGGAGGGAGGGAGAGAGGGAGGAAAGGAAGAAGGAAAGAAGGAAGGAAGGAAAAAGCTGATAGCAACATCCTTTAGTAGGCACTATTTACCCAGTGTAACCAGAATATTGTCTACAGTTGCCATTTAGAATTCTCTAAGCCAAATATCTACCCAAAACCACACAATAAATCATCTGTTAACTCAGTACTTTACAAGAAAACAAAAGGGATTAATTAGTTGTAGCAACTGATACCACATGATAGAATGTGAATTGCATACATCTTTTTTTTTGCGGTATGCAAGCCTCTCACTGTTGTGGCCTCTCCCGTTGCGGAGCACAGGCTCCGGATGCGCAGGCTCTGGACGCGCAGGCTCAGTGGCCATGGCTCACAGGCCTAGCTGCTCCTCTGCACGTGGGATCTTCCCGGACCGGGGCACGAACCCACGTCCCCTGCATCGACAGGCAGACCCTCAACCACTGCGCCACCAGGGAAGCCCTGCATACATCTTTTAAAACAGTTTAGTTAAATCTGAGATGGAATGGCTGAACATGAATGGAAGGAGGGGCAGGGGGAGTGTTTGGTGCTGAGGAGCTTCTGAAAAAGAACTCTTCCTAAGGGAATAGGACTTATGCATGTGGTCCATTCCCAGCACCACACTCTGGAAGAGGAAAACTGTGAGTGTAGGACATCATCTGTCCCTCTTAATTATTCTCCCAACCTGTATCCTCAGGGGAGGGGAAATGATGGTCCACAGATTCTGAGTAAAGGAGCCTTGTCTGGGAAGAGAAAGATGTAAGTCAGGTGGAAAGAATTGTTTTCTTTAAGAAACTGGGAGTGTAGGATAAACTGTTTTTAGGACCCAGATACAGGAGTATAACACATAGGTGAGGAAGAGGAATTCTTCCTAGTTGAGCAGAAAATGCAGGCTGATCTTGCTTCATCAGGAGAACTGATGCATTAGAGGGACAGAAATATTTTGTTGGCAGAGCAGAAGGGCTTCAGAACTTCATGACGCTGGCACAGCGTTGTTCTGGCCAGCTGTGGTGGAAAATGGTGTGAATAGTAATGATAGCACTTTCAAAGGGATTCAAAGGCAACAACCATCACCTAATGAAGGCAGAGCTAGCACAATAGAAGAGGAGAATGGCATATCCATTAGGACTGGGCCTGTGAACCCAATAAATGAGGTGATTTTAGAAGGTTCTACAAGATAAATGGGAGACATGGAGGGTAGCAGGAGATCCTGTCAAAAAAAGAAGGTAGAAATAAGACAGTCATACTGCAATTCTGATGTTACTTTTTATTCCCCTGCTGGTCAGGTTGGTCTGCCCTGGCCATGGGAAAAATCAATTGTATGTAAAAACAAGATACAGATAACACAGAATGTGTTCCAGATGTTACTCTACCCATCATCTCTTTTGGGCTCATTCATTGTAAATGGGGTCATGTCTCTCTGGCTCTGGTCTACATCCCCTTCTTTAGTCATCCAGCTTTTTACCATCTTCTCGCACACTTCTGAGCCCTCTGCTCTCTAAGTTCTATCCCTTTTGAAATGGATTTGTAATTTCTTGTGCAAAAGAGGTGAAAGAAAAACAAAGGAGAAGCATATATAATCCTCCACTTTTCCCATTCCACCTTCCCTGCCTTTTAAAAAAGAAAACATCTTTTCTGGGTTTTGCTCCTACTAATATTTGTTTTGCTGATAGGTATTAGTGAAGAAGAGAAATAAGGTAGAAACTGAGGTCAAACATAGTGCTCTACTTTGCATGTGAACATACAAGAGAGAAAGGAGAACAAAGAAATGAGGAAAAGAAGAGAAAATGAGAAAGAAAAAAGAGATCGCGAGAGAAACTGCTGTAAACATAAAAGCTACAATTATAAAATTTCAGGGAGAAAACAGTGGAGAAACTTTCTGATACTATGAGTAGGCAAAAATTTTGTAAAGAGAACACAAAAGGAAAAAGTATAAACTGAATTTCATCAAAATTAAAACCTTCTGTTCTTCAAAAGACATTAAGAAAATTAAGAACTAAGCAACAGTAAGGGAGAAAATATTTGCGGCATACATATATGACAAAGGACTTATATACAAAATATATAAGGAAGATTTACAGTGCACTAGTTAGAAGACAACTTAATTTTTTAAAGGGAAAACTCTGCAACAGGCTTTCTGCAAAAGAAGATATACAAATAACCAATAAGCACTTTAAAGGGTATTCAACATTATCAATCATCAATCAAATGCAAATAAAAGCCCCAATAGGCTACAACCAGAATGGCTAAAACAAAAAAAGCCCAAAACGCCAAGTGCTGGAGAGGGTGTGGAGCAACTAGAACTCTTATACATAACTGGAGTTAGTATAAACTGGATCACTTTGGAAGGCAGCTAGGCAGTTTCCGATAAACTTAAACATTAATTTATTGTATCACCTAAAAGAAATAAAAACGTGTTAAAAAGAGTTGTGCATGAAGGTTCATAGTAGCTTTTATCAAAACAGCTAAAATCTAGAAACAATGCAACATCAATAGGAGAATGGATAAACAAATTATTGTATTCTCATAAAATAAACTACTACCCATCAATGTAAAAAATGAACTATTGCTACATCAAGGACAAAACTCAAAAGCATTATGTTGAGCAAAAGGAAACAGACACTCTGGAGTTATGACGCTGTTTGGCCTTCTAGAACAAAGCTATATGAGCCACTAGAAAATTTTAAATTACCTAAGTGGTTCCCATTAAATTTCTATTTGACAGATGCTCTGGAACAAGAAAACTGATGAGATCAGTGCCTACAAAACACCAGATCAAAGGCTACCTGGGTGGTCATGCAGGCTTGACTGCCAAGAAGTATATGTGAGCTTTCTGAGATGAAAATGCTAAACCTCTTAACTGAGGTTGTAGCTATTCAGGTGTATGTGTTTGTCCAAACTCATCAAATTGTGTACATAAAATATGTGTATTTTATTTTACATAAAGTTCATTTCAGTGATACTGATATAAATAAACACGATAGTGATTAGTGCTATGAAGGAATTAAAAGAGAGTCATAGGACAGAGAATGAGAATGGGGGTGGAGAAATCGACTTCAGATGGCAAGATCATGGTTGGGGAAGGGTTTGAGCTAAGACCTAATGACAACCATCAACTGACTATGTAAGGGTCTGAGAAATGAGGGTTCCAGACAAAGTGCACAGGTCCTGAGGCAGGAGACAAGTTTGTCATGCTCCAGGAACAAACTGAAGCCTGGTGGTGTGGCTGAAACTCAGTGCAAGAGGAAGAGAGCGGTAGAAGCTCCTCAGGACTTACCTCTTTGACTAAAGAGGTAGGTCCTGAGGAGCTTTCTAGTGGACTTTAAAAAAATGTAATGAGAAGCCACTGGAGGGGGTTAAACAGAGAAATAACATAATCTAATTCACTATTTTAAAATATTACTGACTCTTTTGTAAGGATTTTTTAACAATGCCTGGTGAATGCTAGGGGATCAAGAGAGAAGTAGCAAGTGGAGTTAGGAAACTACTGACACTGTGGCTTAGTCTAGGCTGGCTGCAGTGGATACAGTGAATTAAATAAGTGAGGGTGTATATTAAGACCTTCAGATGATTAGAGTTGGGGATAAAGAAATAAGTCAGATAAGACCACCAGATTTAGTTCTTGATCCGATGGGAGTGTGATGGTGCCATTTGTGGAAATAATGAAAATTTGGGGAAGAAAGGTGGGGAGACTGTAAGTTAAGTAAGCCTTTGGACATATGAGTTGAAATCTCAGAGAAGTCAAGGCTGGGGATGTAAATGTGGGTGTAGAACTTTTCTTGGCTGTGGTTTGAGAGATGTGACTACGAAAGGAGGTTCGGAGAAGATGAGGGGAAAGTAAATGAGCTGGGATGCAGGCAACAAGCGCGAAAATATAAGAAAACGGTTCTCTTTGAGAGCCTTCAGAAAGGAACATGGCCCTGATGACATGTTGATTTTAGTCCAGGGAGACCTGTGTCAGACTTCTGAACAGTAACATAAGACATTTATGCTGTCTTAAGCCACTAAGTTTGTGGTAATTTTTTATAGCAGCAATAAAAATCTAATAGTGAAGGACTCAGTTCTGGGAACTTTCAATATTTAGAGGCCAACCTAAGGAAAAGTCAGCCAAAAAAGCTGCGAAGAAGGAACCAACATGAGAATAAAAAGTCCAGGAGAGGGCTTCCCTGGTGGCGCAGTGGTTGAGAGTCTGCCTGCCGATGCAGGGGACACGGGTTCGTGCCCCGGTTCAGGAAGGTCCCACATGCCGCGGAGCAGCTGCGCCCGTGAGCCATGGCCGCTGAGCCTGCGCGTCCGGAGCCTGTGCTCCACAACGGGAGAGGCCACAGCAGTGAGAGGCCCACGTACCGCAAAAAAAAAAAAAAAAAGTCCAGGAGAGAATGGCATCATAAAAACCAAAAGGAGAAGGAAGTAAATAACTGCATCAAATGTGCCTAAGAGGTAAAGTGTGGTGAGTAAGGAAAAGTGTTGGGTTTGCCAATATGGAAGTTGGTGATGCTCACGGGGGCAGTGTCAGTTTGGATGATGAGGACAGAACCCTACTTGAGCAGAGAACAATGTGCAAGAAGTGAAAATGGGTGTGATGATAACCAACAACTATGTTAATATGTTTTCTTGTGAAGATGAGCAGAGAAATAGGACCAGTATTTCCAGCTGGGACAACTGGGTAGATGGTAAACTTGGGATAAAAGAAGGAACAGTTAGGGACTTTCCTGGTGGTCCAGTGGTTAGGACTCCGAGCTTCCACTGCAGGGGGCACAGGTTCGATCCCTGGTGGGTAACTAAGATCCTGCATGCTGTGTGGCCAAAAACAAAAAAAGACGAAAAAAAGTTATGGGGAAAAGATACATTTGAGGTCCCTGAAGGTGGAGATGTTCAGGAGTCACTTGCACACACATGTTTGCAGCTTGGGATTCACCGTGGACCCCAAGAAAAAGAGATACAGATTTTTCAAATCAAGGAAATAGAAATGTTAGTTTAAGTCTTAAGTGAGCTTATGAGATTAGTCAGAGAAGCTTAGAAGTAAAGGGAAAGAGAAGTAGCATTTTATGTAAACACAGTACTAACCTAGATGGAAATTTACAATTTATAAAGTAGAAGTATATGATCCGGCTAAAATGAAAAAAAAAGATACTGACGCTGTCTTAGAAGCACACTTCAGAGCTTTGAGATTAAAAGTAAATGATCAATAAGTAACAAAACTGGTGCTGAGGCAAGATAAAGTAGCTTCAGCTATCAATATAGCTGCTGGAAGCCTTATTCTGCTAAAGGCAGAGAATCAAATAGTTCTTGACATGCCCTGCTGATAGTTTCATTGCTCAAAAGGCAGAGGTGATAAAGGCAGCAGTGAGAGGAAATGCTGTTGGCACCTAATTCTGATCAACAATGGGGACTGATGAAGGTATAGAAGCGATGGGAACCTGGGGTGAGAATGATTATGCCATCTTTGAGTTTATAACAATGTAAGAAGAGAGAGATAATATTGTACAGTTATTAAGGGTATACCTCTAGAGCCCAGCTTGCAAGATTCAAATTCTACCTCTGACACCAGCTAGTGGATAGCCTTGGAAAGGTTACTTAATCACTCTATGCCTGTAAATAGGAATGATAAAAGTAATTAATTCATTGGGTTGCTGTGATAACTGAATGAGCTGCTACTTGTAAAGCACTTAGGACAGTGGCTAGCACAATAAAAATATTTTTTAATATGTTAATAATATAATAATAATTATATCAACTGTGTACCTTAAATTTCAGGGAAGTTATTTTTTTAAAATGTGTAGAGGAGGTGCATTTTCTAATGTACAGGGAGTGGATAAATGAAGTTTTCAGGAGATGATCCCCCTTTACTGGGTGTCAGAGAATGTTCACTTACACTTTTCAGGTCATTCAGCACTGAACCAAGGTTGATGTAGTAACCTGCAGTAGTCAAGAGAAGGAAGCAAAGGGTGACTTAAAGTCTTTTTCTAAGGAAGGACCACACCTTAAAATGAGGGAGCCAAATTCAGTCAACAAGTCTCAGATGAGAAGTCAGGGTAGGGGCCTGGGATAAAGCCAAAATGATGGAGAAATAAGTGGGCTCTAGAGCAGAAGAGGAAGTGACAACAAGGTGGGAGGGAAGCTGAAGGGCCCAAGACTGAACACCTGTGACCTCATGTTTCCAGAGTCTGTTGTTGTCCTTAGTCATATGGTATGACTGAGGACCATGTGGATTTTGACACCAATAATACTAAATTCTGACTATGTGACCACAAAAGATTCCAGACCAGAGCAGAGGACACTGTTGGGAAACAAGTGAAATATTTTATCTTTTGCTTCACAAATATTTGTAACCACATACACACAGTACACACACACACTCTCTTTCACACACACACACACACACACACACACACACACACACACACAGATCCACCGCATAAATTGGTGACAGCAAGATTTTGGAGGATTTAGAGCTATGGAAGATAGTTTTTAAGGAAGTTGGAATCCAAATGCCAAACATGAGAGGGGATGGTGTGGGAAAATAAACTCGTGGTATGTGTGATGGTTAATTTGTGTGTCAATTTTGATGCCCAGATTAAACAGTGTTTCTGGATGGGATTAGCATTTGAATTGGTGAACTCAATAAAGTAGATTAAGATCCCCAATGTGGACGGGCATCATCCAATCTGTTCAGGGTCTGAATAGAACAACAGTAGGAGGAAGGGGGAATTCACCCCTTTCTTTCCTGCCTCACTGCTTAGCTGGGACATCTCATTTCATCTTCTCCAGTCCTCATACTGGGATGTACACCACTGACTGCACTGGTTCCCAGGCCATTGAACTTGGACAGAATTGCACCACTGGCTTTCTTGAATTTTCAGCTTGCAGATGGCAGGTTGTGGGATTTCTCAGCCTCCATAATTGTGTACACACAAACACACACACACAGTGTATTTTCACCATCTTTTAAAACAATCAGAGGATTCTGGGAATTCCCTGGCAGTCCAGTGGTTAAAGACTCTGCATTTTCACTGCAGAGGGCCTGGGTTCAATCCTTGGTCAGGGTACTAAGATCCCACAAGCCGTGTGGTGCAATCAAAAAAAAAAAAAAAAATATATATATATATATCAGAGGATTCTACCATAGTGGACCATCAATCCTGCATGGCGGTCAGTTGAAGATGGATGAGTAATGGCTGCTCTTTCTGTAGGTGTACTTTTGGTTCTCTAGTTCTCCACCTTTTACCAGCAGGGCCATTGTAGGATTTGAATTTGTGAACCATGGTCAAGCACCAAGAGTCAGGGGAAAGAGCACAACACCCGAAGCAGTTGGCAAAAAAAAAAAAAAAAGAAAAAAAAAAAAAGAAAATATTTGAAGAGAGAAAAGCAGTTAGCAACTGTGACTTACATGCATGGACCAAAGTGTGTGTGATGGATAAATGAACTGGTCTGGTTTAAAGGGAAACAGATACAAAACCATTTATAGTTGCAAAGGACACTTCTTGATGAGCTCAGATTGTAAAGGAACATTGGAAGGGGATTCAAGGAAGAAGGGACATAAAATTAAAGATTAAATAAGAAGATTGGTTTGGATGTCTAAGAAAGAGGTTGAATACTCAAAATGAGCTCGTTTGCAAAAACTTTTTGAAGGTAAAATAGTGGACTTTTTTCTTTTTGCTAAGGTCAGAGCAAGAAGGAAATGAAGGAAGGCAGTCTGCTGGTAACAGATAGTACAATGCTAACGGATGACAAACAGCAAACAAGGCTCAACTAACTCCTATTTAGCTTTCATCTTCTCCAACCAGAGAATGATCTGGAAAGTAGCAAAAGGAGAGCAAACGTGGTTAGGAGGAAATTGAAAAGCAAGAGAGGCAAGGAGATAGTGTGAAAATATAAAGCCTTTTTAATCCTCCAGTCTCAGAAAAAAATTACATCTCAGCGGAGTGAAAGAACTAGAGATTTGATTACAAAACCACCACAGTCTTTAAGAACACCTAAAGAATAGAAAAAATTGGAATTAGAATAAAAGAAATATTTTTTCTTTTCAATTATTATTTTGTTTTCTCTATTAAAATAATACATGTTGGAAATAGGAAACTTAGGACTTACAGAAAGGTTACAGGAATTAAAAAAGAAATCATCTATAATTTCAGCTTTTAGAGACAAGTGTGATTACCACTTTGGCATAGTTTCTTTCTGAAATTGTCTATGCATTTTTATGTAGTTGTGATGCCCTAGACTACACTATTGTTCATTGAGTTTTCCTGACTTTAGCATTAAATCATAAACATTTTTCAATGCAATGGTAACTCTTCAAAAACATCTCTTTAATAACTATATACATGACATGATATTATATATTATAGTTATGAAGTTATAATCATGTAATATTTATACATTAATATTAATAATATTATATAGTTTTAAAATTATATATATATATTTTTTCCTCCTAAGTAATATTTGTTTCCAGTTTTTCACTGTTACAAATAAAGTGTGATGGACATCACTACATATAAATATTTGTTCCTTTTCCAGATTTTGCCTCAGGATTCATCCTTTATTAAAATTTGAGGTAAAGTGACTCTATAAAAGGTCTCCATGTACATTATTGAGCTGATTTTCAGAGTTTGATTCAATGTACATATATGAGAATGCTTTCCCATGGAATCCTCAAATGAAGTTAGTATCACAATTACTTAAGATTTTGTAACTTAAGAGTAAAAAATGTTATCTTGTTATTTTGATTTGCATTCTTTTGAATCTCGGTGGGGTTGAAGAGTTTTGATATGTTTATTAGCCATTTGTATTTTCCCCTGTTATTATCTCCTTATATCAATTGTCATTTTTTGGTAAATGTCTTTATACAATGCTTGAAATGTTTATTCTGTTTTAGGGTAGAAAAGGTTATCAATGTAAAAAAAATGCTATCTCCTTTATTTATTTTTGTTTTGGATATTTTATCTGATATCAGTAATTGAATTTCTTCTTTTTGTTCCCGATTTTCTGGTATATCCTTGGTCTATCTTCTCATAGTCATCCTTTAACATGATGTTATAAGCAGCACAGAGACCATTTTTTTAAACTTTATATTTATAACCATTACTGAAAGGATTAGTATTATATCTCACATTTTGTTTTACATCTTCTATTTTGATGTGTTTCCATACACTTGACTTTGTTTTTACTTTTATTTGTGCGAGTCTATTTTTTGTTTTATTCTGTAGTAGTTTGAGGAGTTATTGTTTTCCTTAATTTTACTAGTGATAACATTTCTCATATATTTCTAAACCTGTATTTCTCTATTTTCCAAGGACAAAAAGAAATTATGAACTTGAATCACTTCTCTGCTATAGGAATTTATCACTCTTATGCCATTCTTTTTCCTCCCACTTCTCAGTTTTGTTTATTTTTTTAAGTGAGAGTTATGGACCTGGCTTATTATTATATGTTGTTCTAATATATGAAATCCATTTTTAGTAATTATTTTTCAATTTTGTATCCTATTGAATAATCACACTACTATAGTTATTTTTTATTCATCCAGTTAGGTTGTTTTAAATCCCACAAGCATCCTTTTATGTTGCCAAATTAATATTCTTAGCTTGTTAAGGGGACTGAAGAATGTGTTTTTTTGAAAGAGTACATAAGTCTTATGTTTAATGGAGCTTTTAATACCTAAGAAAATTCTTCTGTGGTCTTTACATTTGAATGACATCTTAGATGGGCATATGAATCTTGAGTTCCTACCACTTAACTTCGACAAAGTTAAATGCCAGACTTTTCTCTATCTTGAGTTATCCACTTAAGTATATCTTCAGTTGCAAGAAAGGGAAAATAAGGAATATATTTTCAGAGCCCTTAAACACAGCTATTATCTTGCTTTATCATAATAAACACAACTCTTAGTCACTATTCTCTGTCTTCTATAATTTTTTAACTTTCTAAAATTTCTTTGTCTTTTTATTCGGCATACTGGGAGAGCTTCTTAGCTTATTATTACCAATTCGGTTTTCTCAATTTCATTCCTTTACTGTTTCTAATGTGAATTCTAATTTTTCTCTTTCAGGTAGTTTCCTTCTATAACCTACTACTTTATCCCATCATTTTCTCTCCCTGTAGTCCTGAAATGGATGTCATAATCTACCCAGATAATTTGTCTAAACCAGTCATAGCTGTTTTATTTCCCATTTCAGTAATTGCCTGAGGATGTGAGGAGAAATTGACTAGGAGATTTTGCACAACGCTTTTCCCCTATAACTAAGAGACTTAAGAAGAGTCATCTCTTTTTATCATGTTCACATTAATATGTGTGGATGTGACACGTGGGACTGCTGCTTGAGACTGTGAGGTAAGCCAGCTTGAAAACAAGGAATCAGCACAATTAGGTTGGAAGAACACAGAGGCCCTGATGACAACTTGACCAGTGTAATGAGCCTACAATACTATCCACTTTGCCTCCATACTTCTAGTTATTTGAGAAAATAATGTATTTATTGTGAAAGCCATCCCACATCAAAATTGCTGATTGCAGCCAAAGACATAATTAATACTGGCCTCTGTTTCTAATTCATACTGGACACATTATTAGACTTTCATTAGGAGAGTAAGGGAAATATTGTCAAGCATTTTCCACCTCTTATAGAAAATTATTTCTAAAGTATGTTCTTTTTCTGAATCTTCAGGGTAATTTTTTTTTGTCTTTATACTGAAAAATCTTTCCATAAACCCTATGTCATGCTGTTTAATATTACCCTGCTTATTCATCCTTGATACTTCTATACTGATGCTTTATTTTATAGAATACAGAATACATGTATTACTCCTATCCAGATACTTAGCCTACTGTGTACTGGTGAATTCTTGTTTTTAGACCAGACCTGCCTGCAGTAATGTGTTCAGTATGAGATAATGTGTTCAGCCTCTATTGTGTTGAAAGGGGAGGGGGGGAGAAGTGTTATCTGTCCCACTAAGGAAATGCCTTTTCCTCTAATTAGTCTATTTAACTATGGTAAACAGTCAGAGGTATTGTCATTCTTTTTTGTGCAAGGGAAGTACATAAAAAACTACATCTATCAGTGTGCACTACTTAAATGGTCCACATTACTGCTCACCCAGCACCACATACAAAGCTTTTCCTGAGATAAGTTCATAATACAAGATACAATGCAACACTTTCTCCTTTCTCTACTCTCCATCATGTTTTATTCTGGAAATTATAACTTCTGAATGAAATTAGAAAAAGAGGATTGCTGGAAAAATTGGAGGAAGGTGCATGATACTATTGTATGGTGGAACATCACTCTCCTGAAACGTCAAGGACTTGACCTATTCCAGACTCATGACATTTCCAATTTTAATTTAATGTTAAAGAAGTAAAAATCATGAAAAAATAGATTGAGCATATAAATATGGGAAATGAGATAAAATATGTTAAGAAGTAAATGAAATTTAAAATCCACTGGACCACAAGGGAATTCCAGAAAGCTTGTTTTAATGGAAAAAATATTGATCTCCCAAATCAATCATAGATTACATACCTTTTGCTTGTTGTACATGAAAAAGAAAATAAATGACAACAAAATATCAGGCATGCATATTCTGGGCTTCTGTGTATCATCACAAATTGTTTATTTAGTCTGCCTATATCCTATCATCATTCATCATTCCAAATTTTTATTCAATTATTACATTGGTGTGATTTTACAAGCAGATGTTCATTTAAACAAAAAAGACTCAGTAGATTGTCCCTTTTGTATATTTTGGCATTAGCATCCTGGATATATTATTTTCTACCAAAGTTCTTGTGCATCAGGGTTTGGTTGGCTGCCAGATTTTCTGTTCAACATAATCCTTAAGTCACAAAGTTAGGAGCAGACATTGGGGATGCAGTTGTCCATGCAATTCTGGTACAGCATGTGGATTGTGTCTATACTAGAATGTATATTCCAAGTCAATGGAAATTCCCCTCACACAGTAGCATATGGTCTTTTCTTATTTTTAGTTTCCTGTGCCATTGCAATTTTTGTCCTTTAACAGATCTTTTCAAGTATTTTATCTTAGAGTCGTAAGAGGACATAACAGACACCAGGATCTAGCCTTTGCGTTAATTATAACTTCTCTATTATAAAAGGAGAGGTATAAACCAGTAAGCTTGGAAGTATTTCTCTTAGACATTCTATTATCTAATAAAAGTAGTAAACAGGATCTCAGGAGTATTTCAAATAGAAGAGTAGATCCCAAAGCATGAGTGTGTGTTCCTTTTGTTTATGCCATACCTACTTAGTCTCTTTTCCTTTATAGTCTCTTTTTCTTTATGATGAAGCTGACTCTACCGATAGATATGATAGGATGCTAAAAATCAGTGTCATCAAATGTTTTCCTTGCATCCATGAGGTTTGTGGGGAGCCATGGTTTAGGAAGGGATTGAGAGAAATGGAGGTGATGAGTGTAGGTGTTCTATCTTCCTACCCTACCCATCTTTCAACCACAGCAGCTCCACATTTTTTATGTTCTATAAATTATGATTCCATATAAGACTACATTTGAAAAAACAAATTATGTTGCTTTTAAAAATAGAATCCAAAAACCTTCCTATTGATGAAGTATTTTTCTCATAGAAGGAAATTTAATAAAGTCTCTTATGATATTCTTGAGACTCACAATAAAGTGTGGACTGGACAAGAGTACAGTGGAGCTAGGTTGTAGCTAGTTAAACAACCATGCCTACCATACCAACCTGCTCTTCTCTAGTGTTATGGCAATGAGATCCTGACCAATTAAGTATTTTGGTTGCCAACTTGAAAGGTTAAATGATATGCCATTTAAATTTGAAGGTAAATAAAAACTGAGTTAACCAGGTAATATGCTGAGTGTCAATCAATATTCAAAATTACTTCAACAGACTAAAAACTAATAAGACTAAGTCAGAGATATAGTTCAGATCCACCCTTAAGCCTTAAACATAATTTTCTCAATTGAAAAACAGATGAAGTATAACTTAAGTACTTCATTCAAAAAACACCAACATGTACTTATGAACAGCAAGCCCACATGAGCCAAAAACTATTCAAGAAAATAAATGTAATTTTAAACCACATTATGTGTACAATTTATAACATTTCCAGCTGGCCTCTACGGTGGCTGGTCTATATCTGGAGAGCATATTTGGGTTCGTGAAACTAAAGTATTTATCAAGAAAGGTGAAGAAAATATTGAGAGATGAGCTATGTTACATGAGAAGGGGTTGTAGGGGTTGAGGACGTTGGGACTAGAGATGAGATGACTAAGAACAACATCAAACTGGCATCAAACACCCGGAGAACTACTAGATGAAGTAACACTTTTCTATATCCAAAAGGACAAAACCAGGACCAATGGACAGAGAATATGGAAGCAAAGATTTGGTTCAGTACACAGGAAAAAATTATAACTAGGACTATCCTACAAGAAATGGTTAGCCTCACCAAACAGACTTACAGATCTTGGTAAATCTTCAAGCAGAAGCATTAGGTTAAAGATTAAATTACAAAATCCTGAAGCATTTCTTTTAGAATTTAAACTTCTATGATTCCATGTACAATAGAAGTGTGAGGGAAGATCTTAACTTTTCAGTAGCAGTTTACCCACATGGAAACATGGGAGGACACCATGATTCATGGCTAAGGACATGGGATGGCCACAAGGGAGAATAAGCTCATGGTGATTATTTATCACTTTATTTCTTTTAAATGAAAATAGAGCATTCCAAACTATATGACTTTAGAAGAAAAATGAACTCTTGGTTAATGTTTTCGGCATTATAAATTACTTATGACCCAACTTGCTGTTTTTTCATTTTTGTTGTATTGAAAGATGATACATCAACTCTATGAGACATTTTAAGAGTAAGAAGTATTATCTTCATCTCTAACACACTATTTTTTCATATAATCTATTTTGCCCTCATGTATTCATATTTTTAGGTTTGCCATTATCCAATACCAACATTTTCACATATATCATTAAAATTTTTACCTTTTTCTACTGTTCTATAGCATTCATAATATGTCTCACTAACTGATTAATATTCTCTTTCCACAGTGTTTCATAATCAATCTATAAGGTTTGGGGGTTTTTTTGTTGTTGTTGCTTTTACACATAATGTTAAAATAAATAGCTTGTTGAATTCTAAATGTTTCTTGGCTCTTATAAATAATTACACTTGTAGAAAAAAACTTTAGGATTGATTTATAAAGTTTAGAAAAGGCCATATTGTAATTTTTACTGAAGTTGCATTGAGTTTATATGGTAATTTGAGGTAATGTCTTTACAATATTGAATCTTTCTCTTAAGAAACAACGTATTTGTCTTTGGTTAGTTAAGATTTTTTAAATACCTTTTTGTATAGCTGTACAATTTTGTTCACAAAGATCATACATATTTCTTAAGCTATTGTTATAGTTTTGATACTATTGTAAAAGATAACTTTTTTTTTTTTTTGCGGTACGTGGGCCTCTCACTGTTGCGGCCTCTCCCGTTGCGGAGCACAGGCTCCGGATGCGCAGGCTCAGCGGCCATGGCCCACGGGCGCAGCCGCTCCGCGGCATGTGGGCTCTTCCCGGACCGGGGCACGAACCCGTGTTCCCTGCATCGGGAGGTGGACTCTCAACCACTGCGCCACCAGGGAAGCCCAAGATATCATTTTTAATGCAGTTTTCTAGTGGTTTCTTTGCAAAAGTACAAACCTAAAAGTCTTCGTAATCCAAGAAGGTAACATAAATGATTCTACCCTTTTTGAATCAATTAATAGAAAAATTATATTAATACACTTCCTACAGTTGAGCTAACCTAGCATTCCTGAAATAAAAATCATGGTTGATTCTGTTGTATTATTAATTTTAATTCACTCTTAATATGTGTTTTTAATATTTTATTTAAAATTTTACTTCTACATTCATAGGTGAGATTGCTCTAAGTTTTCCCTGCCTTGTTTTCATATCAAGGTCACTCCTTTTCCTGACAAATTTTAAAAATTTTAATCAAGCTTTCTTTCACCTTTTTGGTTTCTTTGAGTGATAGAGCAGTTCTATCTTATATTTACAGTATTATGTTGACTGTTTTTTTTAATTTATAGAAATGTATTTTAAATGTTTCCTCTTAATTGCAAAAGCAATCATATGCATAACCTCTTACCATATTCCAAAATAGAGGCTCCAGCATACATTTTTCCTGCCTATTCTCCCATATTTTGTTAAATTCATGTAGAATTCTAACTTTTCTTTGATTGTAATTTTACTGTCTATTTTGCCTCATATATAAGAAAGAGTTACTTCTTAGCTATAATTTTAAATTTCATAGCCATATCATCGTCAACTACTTACATTTAATTAAAGCTTTACTGGATTCTTCTCCCCCTCACTACTGCTTCTTATATCCTAGGTATTCCCCTTGAATTCATTTATTTTTACTATTGTTTTGCTGGAATATTACCTTGAATAACTTTTTTTCCAGTAAGTACCTATGTAGCATATTGATTTTAGTTTTTACCCATTTTGGCATAAAATTCTATGATCAAATCCTGTTATTAAATTGTAGACATTGCTCCATAATCCTTTAACATTCAGTTTAACAAATAAGAATTCATTTTTTCATTCCTCTTTCTCTTAGATTTTCTCTGCACTTTGGAATTCAAAAATTTTACCAAAATTTTTCAGATTTGTGTCTTATTTTCCTCTTTAACAATGTTATCTTAAAATGTTTGAAGAGCTCTTTCAATTTGAAAAAAAACTTGAATTTCTTCAATGTAGGCAAATTTTCTTCTAATATACTATTTTTTTCCATACATATTTTCTTCTAGAATGTCTATTAAACTGATATCAGATATTTTAGCTCTGTCCTTTGTCTCTTTTTCCATAAATTTAACATGTTTATTATTACACTAGTACTCAATACATTAGCTTCCAGATTAATAGTTTAGCGGTCAGCCGTGTCCCTTTTGCAATTCAAACTTTCTATTGACCTCTTTAAATAATAATATGTTTTACATTTTCCAAAAGTTTTTCTATTCTCCAATTCTCCTCCCCACTTTCATACCAGCAGCCTATTCTTGCTCTATGGATGATATAAAAGCTCAATAAAACACTGCAAGAATATCAAATAGACTTACTTTAAGGTTTTGTTTTGTTTCCTGAATTAACTATTTTTTCAGAGGTTAGATCTTTTATTTGTTTACATTACTACCTCCTTTTCCTTCAAGTGACTTTTGCTTATTGCTTCACTTTACTTATGAACATCTAGAATTAATCAGTTTAATAGCCTATGTTTCCTTAGCACTTGTGAAGAATCATTTTTCTCTTGTCAGTGAATATGCCTCAAAGTTGCATGAGCACTAAGGCAGGAGGGAAAGGGAACATACAGAGATGAGCTTCCCTTCATGCTCAAGACACTTTCTTGACGTGAATTCTAAAAGCCACGAGTTACCAGTCTTGATTAGTTCTCCAGCCCTAATGCCCAGACAGGGAGTCCACTTTTGCAAACTCTATTTTATTTAGAGCTCTATATTTGCTAGCTCTAATCTGGAGGCAAAACCTAATCTAGACACTCTGGAAAGAATGGTGAACTAAAAATCTTTCAGTGATTTACCTGCCAGTTTTCCTGTGCTTAACAGCAGCCTTTACTCTAATCTTAGTTTCTCACTGTTCTTTCAGGAAAAGCAACACTCAGTTTTCCAGTACTGTCTTTCAACTATTACAGCTCCCTCCAAAATCAATCCTAACATATCTGTTTTTCTTTTCTAATTTTTTCAGAGTTTGTGATCTACTGATGGCATCCTTCCCAGTTCTTCAGAACACTGTGGATTTCTTACGTCACTTCAATGAGATTTGAGAACAGATTAGTGTTAAAAGTATGCACTCAGTCCCTCAACTTGAACCTGAAGTCTCCCTTAAATTTAACCTTTAATCTGAAGAAGATTTTGCCAATGGTCCCAGCAACAATTACTTTCTATTTCCTGAATCCTACTAAAACTTTTCATATAACTCTATTCATACTCTGTCACATTGTATTATAATTATGTACATGTTTTTCTCTTAAATTGACCATGAACTTTATGAGGATAGCAACAACATATTTGTGTTTCATTTCCAGGGCCTAACACAGTGTCTCGTGTAGGGTAGGTACATAATAGTTATTTAACAAACAGATGAAGGAATGCATACTTCAAATAGGAAAAGTGCTAGCATGAGATGCCAAGACACCAGTTTTAGAAGGTTTCTATAAGTGATTTTTGAAGCTTCTGCAGAGAGTAGAATTCAAACTTCGTAAACCTGTTTATATCATGATTCCTTATGATTTTAAATACTTATGAAACACAAGTATCCAACTGCAGTTGCCAGACTTTTTAAAAGAAACGGTGATTGTCTCAAGCCCTTTCCCTGTTGGTGGCTTGAGGGAAGACTAATGTTCCACCAAAGATTTCTGCAAACTTCTAGGGAACTTGTTTCTCATGGACACCTCTAACCCTAGCCCTTGCTTCTACAGAATTACTTTGAGAACTGTCTGGCTGTCTTGTGTGTGTTATACCTTTTCTTCATTGTATCAACACAACAGGGCACTTGATCATGGTCAGTAGTAAAAAAGGAAGCTAACAAGCAAACAAACATAACTCAGAAAGCTTTTGTGTGAACATAAGTTATTATAAAATGATAATGGATCAAAGTGGGATTTACCTACACAAGGCCAAGAACTGAAGATTGAACATTAGATTTTCCTGTTCCAGTAGCCCTTTCATTTAGCCAATAACTGGGAATTTTCTATCAGATAAATGACCCCATAGAGCATACAGGCTTTTGTGATATTGCTGGCTCCCCTCTCTCTTAGTCCTCATTCCTCTCTCCTTTGCCCATTCCTTCCCTCCCAGACTGCTCCTAAATCCAGCTTCTCCTCACTATAATATTCATCTTTCTTTGAACCCATCTTTTGAACTTAGCCCCAGGAACACCTTTGAATATCCAAAACTGATTCAAGTGTTTACATGAAGGAGCTCTATTAGCAGCCCAGTCAGCTATGACATTTAGATTTTATTTAAGGACCCATCTTCCTTAAAAGGAAGTTATGCTTTTAAGTAGTAAAGCTTTTATATTTGTATTAAATATTAAAATAACTAGGTATATTTAATTATCTGCCTTATTTCCAAAAATTCGAATTTTTGCCCAGAACATAAGCCCCTAAAATCAATCACTCACACACCAAAATCTGTGGACATTAATTCACCTAGCAGGCTATGTGACATGAAAAGACTAAGAAATATTGAAATAATCCACACATAAGAAAAGTGGCTATTTTAGAATATTTGTGTGTAATCTATTCACAAGCTAATCCATCTGCAAATGCCATACATTCAAATAATTGCAGAAGAAAATATAAAAATTACATTGTTATGTCTTTATTTGATGATGATAATTCCAAAATGCCAATCCACAGGAAAAGAATGAGACAGCTATTTTATTATTTAGAACATAAATTCATTGGCGATATTTTTCTAACTAAAAAAAATATATGACATACTTAGGTTTAGAAACCTAAGTATATTTAGAAACATACTTAGGTTTCTAAAAGAAAATATTCTTACCCACAAAGTGCTACTAGTCACTATAAAACAAAGAGTTCACCAGTGGTATTTACAGCTTAATTTTTTAAAAAATTAACGAAAACAAAACATTACCCAGGTGTGATCTGTAATACATATTTTCTACATCTGTTTACAATGAATACGACTGTGAAAGGAGTGTTTGCTCTCTGTCCATGGACCATTTGCTATCTCTAGAGAAAATAACAAATGGTATATTATTTCATTTCAACACAGAAGAGAGGAAAGTTCAGCTAGCCTGTGCTTAAAGGTCCATTTTTCCATTAAGCAGCAATTACTACTTTTATTTCTTAGAAATGCTACTATCTTTATTTTTACTGGTTATAAAGGTAATATTTGTTTCTTGCTGAATTTTCAAATAGTACAGAAGTAGATAAAATAAAAATTGTACCTACTTCTAACTTTATCTTACGCTGTCTGTGTACCCTTATAATTCACAATTTGGGGGGAAATACATAGTTAACATACATACATAAAACATAGTTCTGACCACAACAGGAAAATGTTGGTTTATATCTACAAGAAAGGGTCTTCTTTAATTAAGAGCAACATGCTCTTCTTCTTTTATTTTTTTAAGAAAGGATTAAGTAATCATCTATTACCTGGGACAAGCAGCAATTACTCTTAAGTCTCCTTCCCTCTTCCATCCTGATAAGCCCCTCCAGAAGATTCTAGGACCCAATGAAAAAAATCATAATAGGTACCAAAACTATTGTCTCTCCTTGCATACCATCTTTGACTTTGAGATTTCCTTTGCATTCGATAAATCCAGTTTCAACACATGCATCCAAGAATTATTGGTATAATTTTCAACATTACATGCATTATAATAAAATTTCATTCTAAGGTATACCTAATGTATGCGTCATCCTACATCACATTATATTGGAATTTTACAATTTTTTCCATTCATAAAATTTCTCCTATAGTTTGAAGAAATTTTTTCTTAAACAATTAATAATAATTGTTACTGATCAATTTTTAAGGTTTAATTTATTATTCAACATTTCTTTTTAAATCCTGGGCTTTTTTCCCCTAATTAAGTCTGTAAGGAAATCCATTCCAAAATGTTTCTTCTTCAAATGACAAATTAAATTTTAGAATTTAGAAAATAAAATATTTATTGTAATCTCCACTCAACTATATTTGCTGCAAATTTATGTCAGATGGGTAGAAAGTAGATCTTTTTGTATTCATACAGCAACATGAGTGTATACACTTTTATACAAAAGGGAAAGTAGGTAATTAGTGGGATGGATTTTTGGGGAGAATTTAATTAGTCGATCAACTATTATAACTAGGCAATTAAAATGCAAAACTTTGATCCACAATATGCACAAAATTAAATATGAAACAGGAAGAGAAATCCATTTTATGAGAGCAAACAGAATTTTGGTATGACAAAGATATATCAAGTGTAACTAGCTTTTCCAGTTTTCTAAAGAAGATTATGCTATAAAACTTTAGGGAACTAGTAACTGAGAATAATTCAAATCTATCTTCTTAACAGAAGCATCAAAATATATACTATACAATCCATTACTTAGTATCATCAAGGAAAAATAAAGGTTATATAAATCTGCAGCTATATACAATGCACTCGCTAAAAGTTGCATTTTCCTTTAATAAACTGTTATTTTAAACTGTCTTTGTGTGAAGCATAGACACCTCTTTTAAAGCACCCACACGTATGTAATATAGTTATATCCTGTGTGGCAATCCTTTTAGGATCTCAATGTCAGAAAATGATACTGGAAGCAGTAAATGGTGACTCGATTGTGATGATAATAACCTCATTCTTTCTTTTTGTTTTCTGAATATCTAGGCACACAACCCCAAACAAGGCAATCAATGCATCTTTAAATAGAAAGATGAACAACAAATAACACTGAAAATTTCTGAAGAATATCTAATTGTGATGAAACAAACCAATTATGCTACAGAATTCCATCTTACTAAGCTGAATGTGACCAAGTTACAAAACTTTGATGAAGTCTTTTTATAGGTACACACCAATATTTGATTAGCCTCATGTTAAATTAAGAGACAAATGAGGGTCTGCCAGAGAGCAACCAATCTATCAAGCTGATAAATCATCCAGTGTAGGAAATAGCCCTGACCTATATAAGTAGTAGATCTTTTACCCACATTTAAAGAGTCAGCCATGCTTTAACATTTTGCAATATTAAAGCATAAATAGAATTTGGGGAGAAAGATACCACTGCATCAAAAAATAGCATTTTTTTTTCCTTAGAGGATCTCAGCTGTTTTCCAACCTCTAGGTGCATGCTTTGGTTCCAGGTCAATGGGGAGTAGCAACATACCTTTGAAAATCACCCAAGGGAACTGTACTTATTTATCTCATTTTTTCATGGAGAAACCCAGCTTCCACTTGCCTTCACTGGCAGGCCTTTCCAAATCCCTCCTTTGATCTTGACCAGTATAGCTCTTCTTAAAGTGATAGGATGAGTAGATCACATTCTAATAAATTGGCTGATTGCTACTATAGTCATCTTCATTTTACAGAATTAGAAAATGATAATTCACCTTTATCAAAAGGGGAATTCATTACTGGATAAAGGAGAAAGGGGTTTAGCGAATACAGAATTTGTAAAAGTGAATTCTAGGTTACATGTTAATTTAATAAGACCTGTTGGAGAGCGAGTCGGAATAAGGAAGGTTACACCATAGAATGTTTGCAATCATAAAAGTGGGGTAAGTTAAGCACATAAATTTTATCTCTTGAAGCATAAAGTCCAACTGAAGATGAAATGCTCGTGCTATCCTCCCAAGATAGTGACAATGGGGATCTTTATCCATTATGATGACAGAATGTTTGTGATATTATAATGAGAAAAAAATACATGCAAATAAATGAACACATAATAAGAGGCAGTAAGATACTTGATCTAGTAAACTTCTTGATAAAAGGTCTAGGGAAAAGTGGAGGAAAGGTTTGTGCCACAAAGAATGACATAATGAAGGATAAGAATTTGACATCTGTATAAAATGGTTAATATAAACATTCAGCTCTAGGGACTGCTGACCTCTTGGTTTTTCCATTGATTGTGGTCAAGTCAGTATGGGAACAGAGTTATGCAGTTTTGTTGTTTTTTTCCACATCTAGCCTCTTCTACTTATCTGCTTGGGTGTCCAGAAATTCAGGACTGGGGTAAATGGGTGCTCATTAACTCCTCTGGTTCCCTGGGTAAGTTGGCCTGGGATGGTACTTGCCTCTAATATTGCCGTCAATATTGCTCAGAATGGTTGGACACACCCATAGGGATAATCAAACATATAGTCAATAGAAAATGACTCTAAAATTTATTATCCCAAAACAATTCAATAGTGAAACATTTACTTATATTATGAAGTTTGATTTGTACATCACCCAGATTCTCCTGAAGCACAGCTCTGATCAGAGCCTTACAGAGAGTAGGGCACCTATGAGGGACTCAATCAGGGTGTCCTAAATGAAAACTATCACTACATTTCTCAAACTGTCTTCAGCTCACTCTTGCTTACTGAATACAATTTCTGTGCTTTTCCCCAGCATGCTAAATTAAGCACTAAATTACCTTTCCAAAGTCGTCTCTCTCACCTTTGGTCTTGAAAATTTCTGTTCAGATCCTCTAGAAAAGTGTTATAAAAACATGTATCTTCTCATACATTATTTTTAACATCTTTATTGGAATATAATTGCTTTACAATGGTGTCTTAGTTTCTGCTTTATAACAAACTGAAGCAGTTATACATGTATCACCATATCTCTTCCCTCTTGCATCTACCTCCCTCCCACCCTCCCTGTCCTACCCGTCTAGGTGGTCATAAAGCACCGATCTACCTGTGCTATGCGGCTGCTTCCCACTAGCTATCTATTGTACATTTGGTAGTGAATATATGTCCATGCCACTCTCTCACTTTGTCCCAGCTTACCCTTCCCCCTCCCCGCATCCTCAATCCATTCTCTAGCAGGTCTGCGTCTTTATTCCTCTCTTGCCACTAGGTTCTTCATGACCATTTTTTTTCTTTTTTTTTAGATTCCATATATATATATGTTAGCATACGGTATTTGTTCTTCTCTTTCTGACTTACTTCACTCCGTATGACAGACTCTAGGTCCATCCACCTCACTACAAATAACTCAATTTCGGTTTTTTATGGCTGAGTAATATTCCATTGTATATATGTGTCACACCTTCTTTATCCGTTCATCTGTTGATGGACACTTAGGTTGCTTCCATATCCTGGCTATTGTAAATAGAGCTGCAATGAACATTGTGGTACAGGACTCTTTTTGAATTATGGTTTTCTCAGGGTATATGCCCAGGAGTGGGATTGCTGGGTCATACGGTAGTTCTATTTTTAGTTTTTTAAGGAACCTCCATACTGTTCTCCATAGTGCCTGTATCAATTTACATTCCCACCAACAAGGCAAGAGGGTTCCCTTTTCTCCACACCCTCTCCATCATTTATCGTTTGTAGATTTTTTGATAATGGCCATTCTGACAGGTGTGAGATGATATCTCATTGTAGTTTTGATTTGCATTTCTCTAAATGATTAATGATTTTGAGAATTCTTTCATGTGTTTGTTGGCAATCTGTATATCTTCTTTGCAAAAATATCTATTTAGGTCTTCTGCCCAATTTTGGATTGGGTTGTGTGTTTTTTTGATATTCAGCTGCATGAGCTGCCTGTAAATTTAGGAGATTAATCCTTTGGCAGTTGCTTCATTTGCAAATATTTTCTCCCATTCTGAGGGCTGTCTTTGTTTTGTTTTTTTTTTTGTGGTACGCAGGCCTCTCACTGCTGTGGCCTCTCCCATTGTGGAGCACAGGCTCCAGACGCACAGGCTCAGCAGCCATGGCTCATGGGCCCAGCTGCTCCACGGCACGCGGGATCCTCCCAGACTGGGGCACAAACCCGTGTCCCCTGCATCGGCAGGTGGACTCTCAACCATTGCGCCACCAGGGTAGCCCCCTGAGGGTTGTCTTTTTGTCTTGTTTATGGTTTCCTTTGCTGTGTAAAAGCTTTTAGGTTTCATTAGGTCCCATTTGTTTATTTTTGTTTTTATTTCCGTTTTTCTAGGAGGCGGGTCAAAAAGGATCTTGCTGTGATTTATGTCATACAGTGTTCTGCCTATGTTTTCCTCTAAGAGTTTGATAGTGTCTGGCCTTACATTTAGGTCTTTAAACCATTTTGAGTTTATTTTTGTGGATGCTGATAGGGAGTGTCCAATTTCATTCTTTTACATGTAACTGTCCAGTTTTCCCAGCACCACTTATTGAAGAGGCTGTCTTTTCTCCACTTTATATTCTTTCATACTTTATCAAATATAAGGTGACCATATGTGTGTGGGTTTATTTCTGGGCTTTCCGTCCTGTTTCATTGATCTCTATTTCTGTTTTGGTGCCAGTACCATACTGTCTTGATTACTGTAGCTTTGTAGTATAGTCTGAAAACAGGGAGCCTGATTCCTTTAGCTCTGTTTTTCTTTCTCAAGATTGCTTTGGCTATTCAGGGTCTTTTGTGTTTCCATACAAATTGTGAAATTTTTTGTTCTAGTTCTGTGAAAAATGACAGTGGTAGTTTGATAGGGATTGCATTGAATCTGTAGATTGCTTTGGGTAGTAGAGTCATTTTCACAATGTTGATTCTTCCAATCCAAGGACATGGTATATCTCTCCATCTATTTGTATCATCTTTAATTTCTTTCATCAGTGTCTTATAATTTTCTGCATGCAGGTTTTTGTCTCCTTAGGTAGGTTTATTCCTAGATATTTTATTCTTTTTGTTGCAGTGGTAAATGGGAGTGTTTTTTTAATTTCACTTTCAGATTTTTCATCATTAGTGTATAGGAATGCAAAAGATTTCTGTGCATTAATTTTGTATCCTGCTACTTTACCAAGTTCATTGATTAGCTCTAGTAGTTTTCTGGTAGCATCTTTCAGATTCTCTAGGTCTAGTATCATGTCATCTGCAAACAGTGACAGCTTTACTTCTTTTCCAATTTGGATTCCTTTTATTTCTTTTTCTTCTCTGATTGCTGTGGCTAAAACTTCCAAAACTATGTTGAATAAGAGTGGTGAGAGTGGGAACCTTGTCTTATTCTTGATCTTAGTGTAAATATTTTCAGTTTCTCACCATTGAGGAGGATGTTGGTTGTGGGTTTGTCAGATATGGCCTTTATTATGTTGAGGTAAGTTCCCTCTATGCCTACTTTCTGGAGGCTTTTTATCAGAAATCTGTGTTGAATTTTGTCAAAAGATTTCTCTGCATCTATTGAGATGATCATATGGTTTTTCTCCTTCAGTTTGTTAATATGGTATATCACATTGAGTGATTTGTGTATATTGAAGAATCCTTGCATTCCTGGAATAAACCCCACTTGATCATGGTGTATGATCCTTTTAATGTTTTGTTGGATTCTGTTTGCTAGTATTTTGTTCAGGATTTTTGCATCTATGTTCATCAGTGATATTGGCCTGCAGTTTTCTTGCTTTGTGACATCTTTTTCTGGTTTTGGTATCCGGGTGATGGTAGCCTCATAGAATGAGTTTGGGAGTGTTCCTCCCTCTGCTATGCTTTGAAAGAGTTTGAGAAGTATAGGTGTTAGCTCTTCTCCAAATGTTTGATAGAATTCACCTGTGAAGCTGTCTGGTCCTGGGCATTTGTTTGTTGGAAGATTTTTAATCACAGTTTCAATTTCAGTGCTTGTGATTGGTCTGTTCATATTTTCTATTTCTTCCTGGTTCAGTATTGGAAGGTTGTGCATTTCTAAGAATTTGTCTATTTCTTCCAGGTTGTCCATTTTATTGGCATATATTTGCTTGTAGTAATCTCTCATGATCCTTTGTATTTCTTTAGTGTCAGTTGTTACTTCTCCTTTTTCATCTCTAATTCTATTGACGTGAGCCTTCTCGCTTTTTTTCTTGATGAGTCTGGCTAATGGTTTATCAATTTTGTTTATTGTCTCAAAGAACCAGCATTTAGTTTTATTGATCTTTGCTATCGTTTCCTTCAGTTCTTTTTCATTTATTCCTGATCTGATCTTTATGATTTCTTTCCTTCTGCTAACTTTAGGGGTTTTTTTGTTCTTCTTTCTCTAATTGCTTTAGGTGTAAGGTTAGGTTGTTTATTTGAGATGTTTCTTGTTTCTTAAGGTAGGATTGCATTGCTATAAACTTCCCTCTTAGAACTGCTTTTGTTGCATCCCATAGGTTTTGGGTCATCGTGTTTTCATTGTCATTTGTTTCTAGGTATTTTTTGATTTTCCCTTTGATTTGTTCAGTTATCTCTTGGTTATTAAGTCGTGTATTGTGTTTGTATTTTTTACAGATTTTTTCCTGTAATTGATATCTAGTCTCATAAAGTTTTGGTCGGAAAAGATACTTGATACAATTTCAATTTGCTTAAATTTACCAAGGCTTGATTTGTGACCCCAGATATGATCTATCCTGGAGAATGTTTCTTTAGCATTTGAGAAGAAAGTGTATTCTGTTGTTTTTGGATGGAATGTCCTATAAACATCAATTAAGTCCATCTTGTTTAATGTACCATTTAAAGCTTGTGTTTCCTTATTTATTTTAATTTTGGATTATCTGTCCAGTGGTGAAAGTGGATCTTCTTGGACTGATCCCTTGATCATTAGGTGATGTCCTTCTTTGTCTCTTGTAATAGTCTTTGTCTTAAAGTCTATTTTGTCTGATGTGAGAATTGCTACTCCAGCTTTCTTTTGATTTCCATTTGCATGGAATATCTTTTTCCATCTCCTCACTTTCAGTCTGTATGTGTCCCTAGGTCTGAAGTGGGTCTCTTGTAGACAGCATATATATGGGTCTTGTTTTTGTATCCATAAACCCAGTCTATGTCTTTTGGTTGGAGCATTTAATCTATTTACATTTAAGGTAATTATTGATATGTATGTTCCTATTCCCATTTTCTTAATTGTTTTGGGTTTGTTATTGTAGTCTTTTCCTTGTCTTGTGTTTCCTGCCTAGAGAAGTCCCTTTAGCATTTGTTGTAAAGCTGGTTTGGTGGTGCTGAATTCTCTTAGCTTTTGCTTGTGTGTAAAGGTTTTAATTTCTCCATCGAATCTGAATGAGATCCTTGCTGGGTAGAGTAATCTTGGTTATAGGTTTTTCCCTTTCGTCACTTTAAATATGTCCTGCCACTCCCTTCTGGCTTACAGAGTTCCTGCTGAAAGATCATCTGTTAAGCTTATGGGGATTCCCTTGTGTGTTATTTGTTGTTTTTCCCTTGCTGCTTTTAATATTTTTTCTTCGTATTTTATTTTTGATAGTTTGATTAATATGTGTCTTGGAGTGTTTCTCCTTGGGTTTACCCTGTCTGGGAGTCTCTGTGCTTCCTAGACTTGATTAACTATTTCCTTCACCATATTAGGGAAGTTTTCAATGATAATTTCTTCAAATACTTTCTCAGTCCCCTTCCTTTTCTCTTCTTCTTCTGGGACCCCTATAAATCGAATGTTGGTGCATTTAATGTTGTCCCAGAGGTCTCTGAGCCTGTCCTCAATTCTTTATATTCTTTTTTCTTTATTCTGCTCTGCAGTAGTTATTTCCACTATTTTATCTTCCAGGTCATTTATCTGTTCTTCTGCCTCAGTTATTCTGCTACTGATCCCTTCTAGAGAATTTATAATTTCATTTATTGTGTTGTTCATCACTGTTTTTTTGCTCCTTAGTTCTTGTAGGTCCTTGTTAAATGTTTCTTGTATTTTCTTCATTCTATTTCCAAGATTTGGATCATCTTTACTATCATTATTCTGAATTCTTTTTCAGGTAGACTGCCTATTTCCTCTTCATTTGTTAGGTCTGGTGGGTTTTTACCTTGCTCCTTCATCTGCTGTGTGTTTCTCTGTCTTCTCATTTTGCTTAACTTACTGTGTCTGGGGTCTCCTTTTTGTAGGCTGCAGGTTCGTAGTTCCCATTGTTTTTGGTGTCTCTCCCCAGTGGCTAAGGTTGGTTCAGTGGGTTGTGTAGGATAGTTTGCACACAGGCTTCTTCATGGCAGCAGCAGCAGCCTTAGCGTCTCATGCCCAACTCTGGGGTCTGCGCTGATAGCCGTGGCTCACGCCTGTCTCTGGAACTCCTTTAAGCAGTGCTCTTAATCCCCTCTCCTCATGCTCCAGGAAACAAAGAGGCAAGACATTTTCCCGTTCTCCCTCCCGGCTAGCCGTGGTGCACTTCAGCCTGTGTTCACGCCGCCAACCCCAGTCCTCTCCTTGGGATGTGAACTCCGAAGACCGAGCCTCAATTCCCATCCCCACCCGCCCCATGAGCAGACAAGCCTCTCGGACTGGTGAGTGCCGGTCCGCACTGATCCTCTGTATGGGAATCTCTCCGCTTTGTCCTCCACACCCCTGTTGCTGTGCTCTCCTCCGTAGCTCCGAAGCTTCCCCCCTCCGACACCCGCAGTCTCCGCCCGTGAAGGGGCTTCCTAGTGTGTGGAAACCTTTCCTCCTTCACAGCTCCCTC
This sequence comes from Monodon monoceros, assembly GCF_005190385.1. Taxonomy (NCBI): domain Eukaryota; kingdom Metazoa; phylum Chordata; class Mammalia; order Artiodactyla; family Monodontidae; genus Monodon; species Monodon monoceros. Next base: position 88,376,936 of record NW_021703767.1, read on the forward strand.
CCACTTGTGCAGGTCCCGTCCCTATTCTTTTGTCTCTGTTTATTCTTTTTTCTTTTGCCCTACCCAGGTACGTGGGGGGTTTCTTGCCTTTTGGGAGGTCTGAGGTCTTCTGCCAGCGTTCAGTAGGTGTTCTGTAGGAGTTGTTCCACATGTAGATGTATTTCTGGTGTATCTGTGGGGAGGAAGGTGATCTCCGCATCTTACTCTTCTGCCATCTTGATGCTCCTGCTTCTCATACATTTTTAAGTTGGTATTGAAAAAATTTTGTTACAAGTTTAAATTGTTATAAATATGGAACTCTAAATATTTATGTCTTTAATAAACATTATAATAATGTTTATTATATAATTATTATATTACTGTATATATATATTCAATGAAATCTAAATAATATGATTTGATAATCACCATAACCCATTTAAAATGCACTTAAACATGACCTTCTTTAACAGTCAGAATTTTTACATCACTCACTTTTTTTCTTAAACTCATATCTCCATTATTCTCCCTCAGAATTTTATCCTAATGTAGTTTTGAAAGTCTTTTATTGATCATTTCATTATATGTTGCTGCAACAACTACCTGTCTCTTTAGATATATAGTTTTCCTTGTGACCACAAAATATTAAACATTAAATATTAAAGTATTCAATAATCTGATAATTTTTTGGCCAAAGTAGATGGCAATACTCTTCTATGATTCTGAATAACTTTTCAATGAAATACAACATACAAATTTGCCTCCCATATGTGTTCCTTTTCTCAAATATTTCATAATCTTTTGGAAGTAAAGATTCATTTTCTCTCTTTCTTTGAAAGAATGCATAATACACCCCTGAAATGCAGACAGAAACACAGGTACATGAAAACGCTTACCAAGCTCTCAAGATGGAGAATGGCAAAAGTGCAGCGAGAGCACTCTCAAGAGATTGGCCTTTACCAGCTTCCTTTTTACAAATCTTAACTATTCTAATTCTAAGGTAGAGAGAGATATTGAACACTGGCATGAGTTTATTGGCTGGATGAAAAAGATGCCACAACCTTCAGTACTTCTTACCACCAGGACCAATTCTTGGAGAAATGCAGTATTTGACAACGTTTAGGAAATGGAAGAAGCTAGTTTACTGAACAATATGAGCCATCATCAATTCTGTTGGCCAATTTCTGAATTCCTATCACCTTGACCCAGGCCATAATATTCTGTTTCTAATGCCAAGCTTTGCCTTAACCCAAATATGTATAATGGGAAAAGATGCAGAATCCTACTGCTACTGACCATGGCATAATTACTGGCAGACCGCAGTATTTCAAACATTTGTTTTGTTTTCTGTTTGGCACCTCAGAGTATTTTCATCTCAGAGCAGTTTACCAGAGTAAGACTCAGAATGGGTGAAAACTGAACTTTCTCTGTCAAAATAGAAGAAAAAGGAAGTGAAAAAGGATAACCAGCACATTAACTCAAAGTCAACTAATTAAGGACCTTAGTTACATTGGCAAAAAAATCTCTTCATTCCCATGTCAGACACCTAATCACAGAATGACAACTACTATATTTGCAGGCTCCTTTCATACTCTAAGGAGGGGATTATATGGGGCATGAACCCAGGAAGCAGGAATCTTGGTGGTCATCTCGGAATCTGCCTACCACACAAAACCAAACAGATCTTCCTAAATTTCAAAAAGTGCTAACATTTACTAATGCTATTCATTTACAAATAGGATCTACACACATTGTCTTTAACTAAATGCCCCTTTTCTATTTGACCCAGCTTTCAAGGCCTAGTTCAAATTCCTTCCTTCCACAGTCCTTGATCTGTATTTCCCTTATGGTAGTCTTATTATTTGTGTAAATATTTTATTCCCTTTATAGACAAGTAACTCCTTGAACTACATCTGATTTATCTCTACAACATTCACAGGATCAAGTCGTGCCTTGAAAGAGAAGGCACCAAAATATTTGATTAATGATTAAATGAAGAAGTAAAAATTTGCACTGTCTAAACTTGAGTATGTTTCTAGCTCCAACTTCTCAGCCTCTCTCTATGCTTATCTTCAGTTATGTCTATGACTAGGTTGTAAAGATACAGAAAACAGGGACATAAGGTATGCTCAAGGATGTATTGTACAATACAGAGAATATGGCCAGTATTTTGTAATAACTGTAAATGGAAAGTAACCTTTAATAATAGTATAAAAATAAACATTAAAAAGAATAGAAAACAGGGTCAATGTGTTCTCTGTCTTTCCTAATATGTTTCCTTATAAAACTTAGATGTAATTTCTACATATATGTGTATTTATAACCAAGTGGCCTTAGCTCACTGATACAGACTGACTCTAAGAATAATCAAGTATGTGCCAGCTGTGGTTTATGGTAATATGTTTTTTCATTGTTTCCACCTATTTTGAAGTGGGGAAAATTAATACTGTTGAAATATCTGAAGAAGTCAGAGCTGTTTGGGATTCCAGGTTTCCAATATTTAGCAAGTATCTTCCTCCACCAGATTCCCATGGGAAATTTGAATAGAAGACCCACTACTTCAAAATATCTTCCTGTGACTATCACCACAAACCACTCTGTGGAACCCCCCCCCAGCTCCGGTAAGATGAACAAAATCACTGGAAAGCCACAGTGAAAATATTTGGCCTTTAGTCTAAAACCCAGGTGAAATAAATAAATAAATAGATAGATAAATAAGAGGCTCCTTGGAAGATCTATGAGAGACTCACATCTTAACCTTGACCCTGATGATCTTGCCACACAAATGGCCATAGGTAATCCCCCCACGAAAAAAAAATGCATCAGAGGAAAGGAAGCATTTTTCTCTTGGGCTAAGAGCAGAGTTCAACTAACTCTCACACTGCTGAGACTTTCTAATACAGGAAGGTCCCCTCCTTTGGGAAGTAGCCCAAGACTCATCTACCATACAAAAGACGGAGTAATTCCAAAAGGGAGAACTACAAGGGAAGCAAGTCATGCAGACATGCACACTTTGAAACTTTTTGTCAGGGGAGAAGGGACACCTACTTGACCTGAATTTACAGATTAATATTATACTTGATCTTGCCCCACAGCAGTCCTTGCCTTGTCAGGTAGAGAGAAGGTGTGTGGGACATCTCTGAGAGAGCTCCTACCTGTTTAGGGATCTGACATGATGAGAAATCTTCCTTCCTAGTATTCTGTGGATCATGTTTTATTAGATGCTTACTTGTTCTGGTGATTGGCCCTCTCCATTTCCTCTTTTCCTAAGTACCTGTCAAATACTGAAGAAAAGAAAGTGAATAAGCTTGACATTTAAAAAAAAAAAAAACCCTGAAGTCCTTTAAGCTAAATAGGCCACTCTGCAATAGAGGAAGTTGCATAACAAGTAAAAATCCTTGAGAAAAAAAGAGAAGCATGCATGCAGGATTTAACTGCCAGAGTCTAATTAGTTTTTGACTGGTGCTATAAAACTTAGAGAGAAGCAAAGATAAATATTTCAGCTAATTTCCCTATGTACTGTGAATAAAAGAATGGAAATAATTCTCAAAATTGAATGTTATGAAGTCATTTGCAAAGTATATTAAGCCAGTTCTTCTTTGTAATGAAGTATCCTTTACAGTTTAAGAGACTTTCCAGAGCTGACATTTCTCTCATAAAGAACATGGATCTTGTGGCTTCATTATGACTTCTTGAAACAATCTGAACTTTAGACCTTTTCATCTGCCAGCTGAGGACACATCTACACACTAACTGGTGTTTAATAGCAGTGCAGGGCACCAAGGCTCAAAATTATTTCAACTCTCATGACCTAAAAATCTGGCCAGTAGACATGTTAAAAGCCTCCTTGCTAACACCTCATTTCTTTTTTCTCCCCACACTCAGTGAGAGAGTTGCACATTGTGCTCATTTAAAAAAAAAAATCAGATTGCATGGTGGAAGGTCACTGAGAAATGAATGTCATTGTGAAACAATTCAATGCATCACTTCCTTTCCTTTGATCAGTTTGATTCCCTTCACTGGAGGCCTGATAACTTCCCCCAAAGTGGTCTCCTGTGCATGATTACCTTGAGGCAATCTAGATGATGCTACACTAGGGAGGTGAGAAAGAGCAAATATGAAAACAGAAATTACTATGTATAAGTTTGCAAATGAGTCAGTAAGGCTCCCTTTGCCACCTTCACTGAGAAGCAAATATGTTGATTTCATTTTGAGTTATAGATTCTGATGCTCTTACCTTTAGCTTGGTGACTGGTAAATCTATCCAACATGCAATTTCATTTTATATAATAGTTACCTTTTTAATGGTTCTTTAAATATCCTATATCAGTTTGTAGGGTTTATCCCTACATGTTTGCACAGCGAAAGAGCATATTTTCTCTTCTAATTCAAAAGGCATCCATGGTGTATTTTATTCTGGAATGACGTTTGCTTTATAATGAGAGTGTTTCCTTTCATTATGTAATAATACATTTATAATTTGTTGATACCATATTTTTTCCAGTGCACAATTCATTATTTTCATCTGGAGAAGAAAACATAGGACAGAAGAACTTGCAACTAGGTTGTGAGCTCCTTGAGAAGAGAAAACTTAGTTCCTAGCACAGGAAGCAACAAAATCTGAGTAAATTATTTGTTAAATTAGTAAAAGAATTAGTGTAATAGCAATACTTCTAATATATATGAATATATACAAATATATACAAAATTTTCACCAAGTGAATCCACTGTACTTAGGAATTAACTATGCAAATTACCTATTGATAGCAACTGACTCAAGATTAAGCCTCATATATTTGGAAGTATGAGATGCAATTTAGAGGCAATCAAATGCTATTTCAAATAAATATTTTAAGGAAATACAGAAAAAGTTGAATAAAGAAAACATGATATAGTTTCCAGTAATGGAAATGTATATAATCCTGGCATTTACCACCTAAAATATTTATAATTTCACATCTAAGGCTATTGTAGACAATTATAAAAACTGTCATCAACTAAGTGGAAATATTGCATATTAACATTATTCACTCATTCATGCAACAATATTTGTTTTTTAAATTGTATTAAATTGATTAAATGTATTGAAGAAAATTATATTAAACTGCCTACAACCTTGTCTATGATTCTTTGGTTCTGTGATTTTTTTTCCTCCAAAACAGATTCTGTCATTAAACAGGGAACTACTTAAAGTCTGGAAACACATTTCCTTTATCTTGGTATTCTCTTCATCTTGCACCTAAATTTTTATGGAATGAGAAACAGTGAAATATATGTTAATTTCTGAGAATTGACAAAAGTACTCTGGGCTTCTTATATAAACATGAAATTAGAAGATTTGTTCAACAATTTGTAAATATGAACTCCATATATTATTATTTATCAGAGAAGCATGAGGATTATGACTACCATCATTTAGCTGCCTGTGGGAACCATTTGATAGAATGGAGTTTGTGGGTCAGTTAGAAGAGTACTGTCTAGGAGCTGAGAGACTTTGGCCTTCTCATGATCTTAGCCACTTATCTTCTTTGGGTCCTATTTCCTCAAGTGGAGAATGATGAATTAAATTAGGTCCATAGTTGTCAATATTTTTAATTCACGATAGCCTTTGTTCAAACAAAAATCTTTCTTGGAATTTACATGTGCAAAAGAGGTAATAGCTGAGATGTTCCTATTGGAATGGAGTGAGGGCTCTTCATCCCTCCTAGTTCACTCTTCATTTACCTGTCTTTCTCCTACCCTACCTTCCAGTGGTAGCTCCTTAGGGAGTGGGGCATCTCAAGGAACTCTCATGAACCAAATACTAGACCAGGTCACTGAATCACTAAAATCCCTTTTTAGTTCTAAAATTGTGACTTTAGCATTCAGTACTAATGGTAGCCTAGGATATACCTCTATAATTATGAGCTAGAATATAGCCAAATATGCAACATAGATATTATTCATACTGTTGTTTTCTAAACTAAGTGTAATAATGAAGGCATAAACAGGAATAAAGTGATAAACTTCAGATCCCTTTTAATTCTAGTGACTGGTCAGTAATGACTGAGCAGCTCCTCACTTTTACTTTGCAAACAGTGGCTAAAACTGGCCAAGCCAAGCCAGCATTCTGAGATGATCTTCTGCAATCAGAAGTGGAGTCTGAAGTCCTCACTAAGAAAATAAGAGACAGACACTAACTCATTAGAAATTAATACGTAAAAACTGCAAGAGTGCCAAGGCCCAAGGTGACAAGAGAGAGGGTCAGAAAGATCATTTAACTTTGGGAGACCAGAAGTTGAAATATAACAGTAAATTGTGAAATCGAACTTCAGGGTCATAGAGACAAGAGTAAAGGTAAATAAACCAGAAATAAAAGAATCAGAAGAAGTATCTAAGTTATTCCAAAGTCATGAGCTAGCATTTGTGAGTTATAAGCAGGCTAGGCATGTGAATAGTCCTGGTCTAAAGAACCAGGAATGAAGGGAACAGTTTAATTTTGTGTGTGTGTAGCTAAAATTATTATCAAGGGATTTTAAATGTCTAAATTTCCCTCTTTCCCTGTTACCGCTGATAATTAAGAATTAGCACTATTCATGCCAATTTATAGTTCAGCAAAAACAGAGACAATCATGACTTAAACAGGGCTTACCAGTGGAGAAGGGGACCATGAAAAATGGCTTTATTTTTCTATCAAAGGTCTTAAAAAGTAAAAATACACATAATTCTCTTAAAATACTGTCTCTAAGATGCAGAGACTTAGAATAGCTCAGTCCTGACCCTGGGTTATGAAATCTCACTTCTCAATATCCTGAACTTTTGCACTGGATTCAAACCTCACCTTTCCCTCTTTTGCTAATAACTACTCTGCAAAGTGCACACAGGGCTTCACCACCTTCAAACACCCCTATTCTCACAGGGGTTTAACAATCTCTGTCAAAAATGCATATTTTAGGGCTTCCCTGGTGGCGCAGTGTTTGAGAGTCCGCCTGCCGATGCAGGAGACACGGGTTCATGTCCCGGTCCGGGAAGATCCTACATGCCACGGAGCGGCTTGGCCCGTGAGCCATGGCCGCTGAGCCTGCATGTCCGGAGCCTGTGCTCCACAACAGGAGAGGCCACAACAGTGAGAGGAAAAAAAAAAAAAATACATATTTTAGACTGGATCACTTATTTTCCCTCCCCTCAAGTTAAAATGATGTATTAGAGATTGAAAATAAATAAAAGTAGACTGCACAAAATATAGCTCATTTCCCCAGAAGGTAAATGTTAAAGGCTGATGTTTTAACAGGCCAGATGACTCCTTTCATGATATACATGTGCCTTAGCAAAAGCCTTTAATCTCTTCAAGTCCTGATTTTCTTGGCTGAAAAATGGAAAATCAAAATTAAAGTAGTAAAATCTCAGCTTCAATAAGGAGTGGAGATTTATGGTTTAATTTGGTACCAGGCTAGCCTGATAACTGCCTCTCCCCAACTTCCATTAGGTTTACACCCATACACAGATAGTCTGTGATGGTGTTCAAATGCAAACATCTACAAACAACCCCTGGAGACATTCCTTCCAAAAATAAAGCCAATATCAATTGAGGAAAAAAAAAAAACAAAACAGAATATATATATATATATTCTTTTTTTAACTTCATAAAACAAAGCACTCCAACATTCCTGAAAGAAAGGTGGGGAAACACCTACTGCTTATCTTCATAGATCAGAAATCCAAGGTCTGTACTAGTGATTCTCAACCCTGGTTACACATTAGAAACCCCTGAAGATGGCTTGAGGTAGGTAGAATTCTAAAGATGCCCCCCACCACATACATACACACACACACACACATACATATCCACACAACATTCCCATGACCTGGTTATCTGATCAAACACTAATATAAGTATGGTTGTAAAAAGATTTTTTAGATGAAATTAAGGCTAGTTACCAATCAACTAATTTTAAAATAGAGAGATTATCCTGGATAATCCATGTGTTCCTATGTCATTACATGGGCCCTGAAAAGCAGATAAGGAAGGCAGAAGGGTCAGAGATACACTGCAGAAGAGAAGTCAGGACAGATGAGGCAGAAATGGAGATTGGAAAGAACTTAAGCACCAGAAGGACTCAATCCATCATTACTGGCTGTGAGGACCAAGGCCAAGAACCAAGGAATGCAGGAGGCCCCTAGAAATTGAGTATGATCCCCAGCCACAGCCAGCAGAGAAACAGGGTCCTCAGTTCCACAGCTGCATGGAAATGAGTTCTGCCAACAATGTGAATCAGCCCAGGAGTCATCTTCCCCCAGAGCCTCCAGAAAGGAACACAGCCCTGCCCACAACTTCACATCGGCCTTGCAGACTTGGAGCAGAGGAGCCCACTGAGCCTGCTGGGCTTCTGATCTACAGAGCAATGAAATAATAAATCAGTGTTGCTGTAAGCCGTTAAGTTTGTGGTAATTTGTTATGGCAGTAATAAAACACTAATAGGTGGTTTCTCTCTTAAAAAACTTAGAGGATAAGGCAAGACACCAGTATTTTTCAAAAGTTTCCTAGGTCACTGCTAATCAAACTTTAATGTGTATAGGAATTCTAGTCATCTTGTGAAAATGCAGTGCCCAGAGTACTATTATTTCAGGAACCTCATCATTCTATATTAATTTCAAGACTGCAAATTGGTGGAGTGGATGTAGAAGCTGAGTGATATAGAAAGTGAAGGCAGAGGGGGGCAGAATACACCCTGATGGGTGTGGACCCAACAAGCAGACCACAGCAGGTGGGATTTTTAAAAACTGAGCTGCAGGGTACAAGCAGAAATTCTAATTTTTGAGTCCTTTATTAGTTCATAGCACCACAGCTATTAGTTCATAGCACAATGGAAATAATGAGAAAACCTCACCATTGTAGGGCAAAAAAACAATAGATGAAGAATGGCCAGATTCTGTTGATGATCAGTAATGATGATGAGAAATGGATTTAACCAGCAGACAGTTTCCTAATATGAAAAGCCATGGGAAATCCAGATACTTTATCTTAGCTAACTGTGAATTTGGATAGATGTTTCCTCATTTCCTAAAATAAGGAGGGGGGCAATGATAAAACACTAATGAAAAGGAAAGAAAGCATCACAACAATTGAGTAAAGGAGCACATCTCTGAAGACAATCTACTGCAGGAACCTGGAGAAAATTTAGAATAATATTTTGCATCCTCCCTGGGATACAAGAAGACATAAAATCTATTAAAAAAAGAAGAAGAGATGATAAGGAAATAAAAAACATCAAATTAAAAGGCTATATAGAGTGACTTCTGAGGGGAATAGTGACTGGAAAAGAGCATGAAGGGTATTTCTGAAGGCTGGTGATGTTCTGAATCTTGCACTTAGAGCTGGTTTCACAGGTGTGTGTATGATGTAAAAATTCATCAGGATGTATTTTTTGATACATATACTTTTCTGTATATATATTTTAGTTCAATAACAACATTTAAAGGGACAGAAATCACTAATGCATCAGCAGAGGATAAAAAGCAATAGGGAGAGATAAAAAGAAGGTTCAATGTGAAATGAAAAATTGCAATGAAACTAAAACTACAATAAGCAGAAATAAAACCTGAGTATGAAACATTGAATAGTAAAGTTGGTACTCAGAAATCTAATAAGTTATGTAAAGTAGTTAATTTGTAGAGTCCTTAGAACACAAAAAGCACATTAAGAGTTTATAAAAAATTTTAGAGGAAAGATGACATTAATAGTGAAGAATAAAGATGCAACCAGAAGTCCTAGGTCCTCCCAGGGAGGAAATTTGAAAAATTGAGGCATAAGTAGAAAGAACAGTCCAGAGTTTGAAAATACATTTGTTTTTGCCATTTTTAGAAAGCTACCTTAGCTTTAGTCCAAGGAAAATTGAAAAGATAGGTCAAACAAGATACATCCAAGAATGAAAAGTTAAACAATATTACAATGTGAAATCATGCAAGCATTTAAGAGAAAAAAATGTAGTCCCACAAAAACAGGAATGTTTGTCGACTTAATTCTGCAACATTTCCCCAGTGACAAGAAAAAGAGCCTGGCATATATGGGTTGCTCAATAAATATTTGTTGAATAAGTGAATAGAAAAAAGAAAAATATACTTTAAAAACTGCTTATCATAAAAAAGAAAGAAAACTTCAAATTTTTCTTCAGTAAAATAAATGTAGAAGCAAATAAAACTATATGCACTCACATTTGAGGCAGAAAAAGACATCCCTTGGCAAGGAATTTCATATGCAGTTAAATTTCTCTTCATAGATTAAGACAATATAGACACATTTTCAGATATAGAAAGATTCAGGAAATAGATCCCTTATCAGCCCTGCTTGAAAGAAAAATTTCTTGAAGGCGTATCACAGCTTACTGAAAGATGAGCAAGATAAGAGAGAGATGAGAACTCAAGCATGTTAAACATAAAGTTAAAACTGATTAATAGTTTAATATATGGTGATAAAGTAAATATCAAGGGATTTCTTAAAATAAAAGATAGGTAATATAAGAATGATGTTCTACCAATCACCTGGGTTCTATTTATATAGACAGATACTAAAAAGTGAGGAAAGGAAGTCATGGTAGAAGAATGAGAGAGAGTAAGAAGGAACTAAAGTGAAATCAATTCCTCATTTTCATTATGGAATATTTTTAAATGTATCATTTAATCCTTCTTTCAGAATTATAAAACACAGAGCTTGCTGTTGAAGTTACAGAAGAAAGTAAAAGCAAATAAAACATAATCCATACATAAAAAGAAAAAAATAAAGATATAAGGTATATGGCATTTGAAAAGATGTTCAAATTAAGACCAAAATATTAGATATAATAATAATTGCGAGTAGGCTGAGCCACCCCCATAAAAGAACTTTTCACAGTGGGTATAAGCAAAATCAAACCATATGCGTCTTATAAAACAATGCATACGAATTAATGTGAGAAAAAAGAAGAAAGGCTAAGATATTTCTCAGCTAAACACAGATAGAAAGAGAATGGACAGGGGATATTAATTTATAAAATATACAAATCAAGGCAAAAAATCGTTAAATTTGAAAAGTTATTGACGAAAAGAGGCAACCATGAATGTTTTAAAGATATTAAATAACAGCAAGTTTTTTAATTTAGAAACTCAAGAACACATTGACAAGAAGCAATGGTACAAAACCTTAAGTTAAAAATAAAACGTTTCAGTTAACTTTGCACTCTGAAAATTAAACTCTGGCCCATGAAAAATTTAGGGTTCCTTATGACCTGGTTCCTAAAGCAAACCTCCCATTCTTGCTGGTGGATCATCTGGCTGATGGACAGTTATCACTGTCACACCAGGCTTTGATATTCTATTACCTGGAACCTTCTTCAACGCATATTAATTTTTTTTTTGCGGTACGCGGACCTCTCACTGTTGTGGCCTCTCCCGTTGCGGAGCACAGGCTCCCGAAGCGCAGGCTCAGCGGCCATGGCTCACGGGCCCAGCCGCTCCGCGGCATGTGGGATCCTCCCAGACCGGGGCACGAGCCCGTGTCCCCTGCATCGGCAGGCGGACTCTCAACCACTGCGCCACCAGGGAAGCCCAATGCATATTAATTTGAAGCAAGGCTAATTTGCTACTCTCTTTTAATCACTGGATACTCATTCCATGCCTGACTCACCATCTATAGCTATGTCACTTTCCTTAGAAAAGGTTCAACTCAGCCTTTTCTTCCCCTGTGACCTATGCACTGAACTTCCAGCACGTCTCAAGCCTGAGTCTGCCTGTGTTATGATGCAGATACAAAAGGCTGGAGTTGTATATTTCTCAAAAGCAGATTTTGAGAGATGGGAAGAGCCAGCACAAAGGTAAAGAGGTGCAATAGTCCCAGAAAGTGAGTCTGATTGATAACAAAACACTGGAATTGCCAAAGATAAGTTACTTATAACAATAAAACTACTTTACATTGAATAAGCCATAACTCCTGCCTTTAAGGAACTTCCAGAGAGGAAGAAAAAACACTTAACCTTATCACTTAAAGTTTATAAAATATTCTTATGTGCATAATCTCATCTTTCACAATAATCCTGCCAGATAGGTCAATAGCTCTTGTAGTTCCCATTTTACAGATGAGGAAACTCAAGCTCATAATGGCTGAGTGATTGACTGTGATCACATGGCTAAGTGGCAGAGTCAGGAACTGGACCAGGTCTTCTATATTCAAATGTATCAATAGTACCCTACTGAGCCTTTCATAACAGTGGAAAAAATTCTTTTTCCTCTGCCACCTTAGGTTCTCCAGCTAGGACTCTGTAAATTAGACTTCAAAAGACAGATTAATAAGAGAAAAACCGTTTATTAACATGTGCATCTTGCATACACATGGGAGCATTTAGTGATGAGTGACTCAAAGGGTGGTTAGAACCTGGGCTGATACAGTATCTTAACAAAAGAACAGATTTTAAGAAAAGTCAGAAGACAAAGGAAAAACACTTTGGGCATCTTGAGGTGGCAAATTGTGGGAAGACAAATACATTGGGAAAACAATTGTAGGTAAGGGCTAGTTTTAGCAAGGTCTGTTATGTAGATTACTCTGGTGCTGTATCTGGGCTGATAAGAGTCTAGGGTTGTCTTCAGCGATTAACTTCTGTCCCTTCTGGTAGAGAGGGGAGTGGAGACAACGTTACAAATGTATGTCCTGCTTTTAACTTCTGTCCCTTCTGGTAGAGAGGGGAGTGGAGACAACTTTACAAATGTATGTCCTGCTTTTAGGTAAATAGAGGGAGTGCAGAGAGCTTTTCTTGTATCTGCTTCTTAATTGCTTTCAGCTCAATATAATCCTTATGCCAAAGTGGTATGTTTTGGGATGGCATACTCTGCTACCCTTCACTTTCGTGCTACTTCTGAAATGTACCTCAGGTACACTGGTTGCCTCTTTAGTTCCTTCTTGACTTGCAAATCGACATTTGGAGGAAATTCAGTGGGTTTATGGCAGACTATTGCTATAGCAGTAACAGGTCACAGACTTTTAGCTTTGTGACAGCTCAAGTCAATGACAGGCACAATACCATGAAATATTCCTCCATTTTCTTAATAAAGGGCTCTGTCCTAAACTTTGGGGACCACAAGGAATCCGACGAAGATTCAGCCCAGATTAGGATCAGTCTGCCAGCCTCTGGAGCAGCAAAACAAATAGCTGTGCCCTGAATCTGCTTCTGCTGGGAGGACCAACTCCGCCTGATCTCTGTCTAGTAGCGCAGCAGAAATATTAACTCTAAGTTCCATTGCTGCCTCAATTCCTTGCCCTTAGTGTGTCAGCAGGAGCCTGGTAATGTGACGATGATGTTCTGTACACATTTGGATGCTGAATAATTCTTAACTTTTTCAAATTAGGAACATTATTAGAAATTTAAAATAATTATATGTATTAGTGACTGAGCCCCAGTAAGCTGGCAGTTTCTAAGAATGTGGAAATGACAGATCTCTTGGAGATCTGATTCCCAATTAAGATCAGTCAATTCTCTTAAGCACTGACTCATTTGTAAATATCACCAAAAGTGGAAACTGTTTAACTAGGAGTTTGAAATTCTAGAATTTCCAGCCAGGTTTTTTAACCTAACCAACAAATGCACTGTGTAAAGCACCTGGGATAATAATTAACTGGCTTTAATCTTTCTTTTCAGGTTGCTGATACCTGAATACATGTTAAATAGAGAAGGTTTTTTAATTTTTTAAGTTTTCTCCCTTCAGAGTTCTTTAACAGTCTTTCAGCTTTACTTAAAGGGCCAGGGGACTTTTTGAAAGAGATGAAACATCACTAAATTCTTTGTTTTTATCCCTAAGTAAAACAAATTGCCTAATTAATAAACATTTTAGATCAAGGACATGAAAGTAGCTCTGTTGAGCGAATAAAATATACTATAAAATATTTGTTCCAAACTACAGTGTTAATTATACGAAAAAAAGAAACATTTATTATTGAATGTGATTTCTTCCTCTCACATATTCAAAGTAAATGCCCACATATTTTACAAAAGAATATAATCTGGGCTTCCCTGGTGGCTTAGTGGTTGAGAGTCCGCCTGCCAATGCAGGGAACACGGGTTTGTGCCCCGGTCTGGGAAGATCCCACATGCCGCAGCGTGGCTGGGCCCGTGAGCCATGGCCGCTGAGCCTACACGTCCGGAGCCTGTGCTCTGCAACGGGAGAGGCCACAACAATGAGAGGCCCGCGTACCGCAAAAAAAAAAAAAAAAGAATATAATCTAGTGAGAGAAGATGGACAGGTGAGAACAATCCTGCTGTTCCATTAAAGGCAGCTTCCACAGAAAAGGAAGGAGCAATTCTTCTAGACCTCCTGTGACAAGTATATGGAGTCAAAATAATTTTGAGAATGTTCTCTTCCCTTTATTCTCCATTACTGGGCTTAGATCCAGGCAAGAGGCCCTGCTTTGAGCCCTACACTTTAGGGAGGCCCGTGACTGCAATGTACAACAGAAATGTACCAACATATAACACCATTCTTGCAACTAATGCTGCTCAGACCCCAGTGAAGTGCTCCTCTACATCTCTTCCCCAAGTCCTCAAAATGAAAAGCCGTTATACCTGAATTCCATGAGTGAGTGCTGTGCTGCAGGCACAGGGGACAGACACTGCTTCAGAGAACCAGGAAGAGTTGAGTGGTGGCTGCCCTCAGGTGAAAGAAAAGACAAATTCATCCTTCTTCTCAGAGAGCTTGAATGCTCTAGATAATGAAGAATCAGTGTCCAAGTAGTGCCAAATGTCCATTTTTCAGCCTCTCTCGGTGTTCCAAATCATGTTTCTGAAATTACTGACAAATTAACATGACATTTGCAACAGGTGCACATAGTGGTTGAAAAACATTTTGCAATATTAGACAATTTATGTTGTTATAATTTTGCATATGCATATGGAGATACCGATTCTTTACCTTGGAAAATAGAATTGCCAATAGTTTCATTTTTATAAAAGTATTTTGCAAGAGTAAATTTTGTAATTAAATTCTAAAATTCAGATGTTAAAATTGTTTTGACTTAAAATTCTAATACACGTTAAATATGATTTAGTCTTTGACTTTAATACGGATTTTAAATAGTTTGTGGTAAAGAGCTACTTTGAAAACATAAAAATTCTTTGAAATTTTCACTTTCTTGCATTGATTTAATTTACATTTTGAAGAAAAATTATTCATATTCTGTACACTTTTAATGAAAGTTGTTATTTTCTAATCTTTCAGATCAATGTGAATTAATACATCAAATTATGGTTGAAGTAGAAGGTACAATAGGGCTGAGAAAAGAAAAACTATTGTAAAGAAAAAATTTTAAACTTCAAAGAAATAATTTGTTGAACTTTTGAATAGCTGAATACAATGAAAATTAAGACCTTGTAAATGAACCACATAACATATTTCAGCAGGACATTACAAAATCTTTATTTCTTATCTAAAAAATTATGGATCAAAATGAGCAAAAAATTACTCTCATCAAATAAACAACTTGAATAGATCAAGTGATTTCTTCAATAAATATTTTAATTGCTGATCAGAATAGTGGGAAATAAAAATAATTGCTCATATCAAATTTCCAACTCAGGAGCAACAAATGCAACTCTGACCTGCCCAATAAAATGAATTACATTTATGAAATTTAAAAAGTGGATAAAAATACAAAACCAGGGAGCTTTACTATGATTATCAGAAAATTACCATCACGTCTTTGTGACTGTGGAATACTTTCTAGAAACACACAACTTGCTTCAAATCATTCATTTTGATTTTTCATTTGACAAGCATTGCAGAAAACTTTGCTTGACACCACACGTTTTTCCAAATGGGCAGAGAGTATAAACTGCCCTTTCTATTCTAAGTGCAAAGACAAAGTATTTTATTATTACTCTTCCATGTTCCACAACCAATCTTCCGAGATCAGTTTTGACCAATGTAATATCTGTGACTGAAAACATTTAGGTTCTTGATAGCACACACATACACACACACACACACACACACACACATACACACACCACAAAACATAAAACATCATTTGTACCCACGAAAGTAAACATGCAATTACTAGAACTGAAACTATTTGAATAAATAGCAAACAAAAAATAGTTTTAAATAAAGACAAGTAAATGGTAATACTACAGAACACTGGAATGGCATTTTGTGGCACATTTATTTTGTGACCCTATTAGTACAATACTACAAAAAATCTAGATTTTGTAGAAGTCATTTCAAACAGTGATACTAGAATGGCCAAATATGTAAAACAGTTTTAAAAGTATTGTAATAAATGTCACTACTTAGGATTGACTGCTTAGCAAATACTCTTAATTAAGAATTGCCAATGCCTATTGATGGAATTGGTTCATTTTTTCTTTTCTTCCCTAGGACAGGCTTTGTGAATTATGAAAGTTAAGATATATACCTTTAAGACGTATCATTCGGTAAGAAAATAACAAGCCATTATCGGTAGTCTAATTATATAATTGCACTATTTATGGTCACTGTGAAATGGATTTTATGGAGTTAAAAATCAGCATATAGGATTTGATAGTATATTTATCACATTTGGGGGAACAAAGCAGAATATTTCAGTCCTTTATTTAAAAAGATGTCTAATCAATTCACAAGAAATCTATAAAAATAACATTTAAATATCTGAAGAAAGGCTCACTTTACACATGAGAAGTGAGAAATGCAAATTAAAACTACACTAAGATGCCACCCCTCACCTGTCAGATTGGTAGAAATTAGAAAGAATAGCAACACTCTTTTGCAGGGCTGTGGGGACATAGGCGCTCTCACATATTTGCTGGTGCGAAAGAAAATTGACACAACCGTTTGGGGATGAAATTCAGCAATATCTAAAGCACTTACACATGTGTTTGCATTTTGACGCAGTGATCCCACTTCCAGGAACTTTTCCTGAAGATAATAATAATAATATGAAATACGTATACACAAGATTGTTTTCACTGTCATTGAAAAATATTGAAAACATCCTAAATGCCATCCATAAGATAGTTGTTGAATAAACCATGGAACATCTACACAATGGACACTCTTTTATTTAAAAGGAATGAGGAAGATGTTTATGAACTAATAGACAGGGATTTTCAGGATATTGTTAAGCACAGCATTATGTCAGGCAGATGTTTGTGGTTTAAAGCTTTCGTAAAATGTTTTTGTTATGGTTACTTTTCCCATTCTTCGTAAATACTCTTTTTTAAAACTAACTTTGTCCTCATAATTATGTTTCCTGATTTCTATAAACTTCTGGTTATACAAAACCAGCATTTTCTTCAGACTTGTGGACTATGGTATGTAAGTAAAACATGTATTGTCTTTTACTTGATTTTTCTGAAAGATTTTTCACCAAAATTACTCCAAAGTATTTTTCTAAAGCAGCAGTTCTCAAACCTACCTGAGCGTCACAATCAGCTGTGGACCTTTAGGTTAACTGAGATTCCTGAGCAACACATAAGTCTAGGTGCTGCTCAGGAACCTGTGTTGTCTGAAAGCCCTATAGCTGATCCTGAGACTCACTTGGGTTTGGGAACCTCCACTAACATGTTTACAAAATAAGAAAGAATAAAATTATTTTTGCTCTGTATTTTTTTATCTAGTAGTTTGTGGTAATTATCAATAACTTTTAAATCAGAGCTTAACTAATTGGCCAAAAGTGTCTCATCCTGAAATTGGGCGATTTCAAAAACAAAATAAACGGTAGTGAAGAATTCTGCTTGCTTCACACAGCAGTTTAGTTGAATGATACCTGGACTAAAAGCCAGTCCCCAGGAATTGATTCCTGCCTCTGATACATTCCTGGCCTGTGAGTTGGCAAGGCAGTTAAGGTCAGTATCTGGTTTCTCTTTTGTAAAATGTGTACAGTTTGGTCTTTTTCACATAGCGCTGAGAATCAATGAAAATACATGATATAAAGTGTTCTTGTACACTAGTAAGTATTATAATTCTGAATATAGTTCTCATTATGTTTGAAAGCCTGTGTATTTATTATATTTTTTAAAAGTTTAATTGTATATTTAGACTGTACTATTTTTATATATTAACATCTATCATCTATCTATCTATCATATAACTATCTCTTTCCATTCATTCATCTATTCCACCACCTTCCCTGTGAATTAAAACAAAGCATGAACTTTGGTTACTTGGGAATACCACGTTTGCCTGTATTAATGCCAGTGTCAGCATCAGGCAACTCACAGAGGATCTGAGGTGGAGTCATATACTGAACATCTAAGGCAACATAGAAGTAACTCTCCTGGTGATGAACAGGAGTTCCAGACTTCTTTAAAAGACAGATGAATGATTATGTTCCATATGATCTAATATAAACATTTACATCTGTTAAGCATATATCTTTCATAAATTCTGGCAGAACCAAATACAATTCACAAACAGTTATTATATAATTGCCTTATTTTCTGATGCATATTGCATACCATTATTTCAGAAAACATACCAAGTAAAATCATATTTATCTTAGATAAATGCATCCTGTATATTTTCAATACAGTGAGAGAAGTCACCACAATAACTTAAAAACCACATATGGCTGAGAAAAATGCCAAAGGGGGGAAAATTAATTTTGATTTTAGTGGTACGCTTCCTGAGCTGGAACAGAACCCTGAATTGCTGGTGGCATTCACACCTCTTCATTACTGCCGTTAGCAATTCTTTATCTACTTCTGGAGTCTATAAAAGCTGAGTGTATCAGAGAGATGCCAAATTCATATATAACTCCTGATACAGTGTTATGAAAATGATTCATTAATAAGCAATATTCAGACCTCTGTGATGAACTGTGGAGTCCAAATCAATTCACAGAGGACATTTCTCAATCATTTTTCTTTTCACATTCTCTTATTTTGAATACATTCAAAGTAAAATCATGGCTACTGTAATTCTGTAGCAACTTTCAAGCCGAGAACATTGTGTTAACTTACTTATCATACAATCATACTCTGTATTCTGGTCCTTAGACAGGTGGCTTTCACATCTTTTTGATTGAAAGCAACTGTAAGAAATATATTTCATGCCCTGACGTGGCACACTCACCACCCTCCCTTGCAGCAAACACATACAGTTAAGAAACAAAATTTTTGAAATAACACATTTACTTATTATTACCATTTTTACTTGTTCTATTTTCTTCTATTCTGTGTCTTTGTAAAATACTGGTCACTCAATTAAATTGATTTAATGTTCCATCAACATGCAGCTGAAAAAAAACTGCCTTATTGGTACTGTCCAAAACTACTTGGAGTTCTGAGCTTGGCAACAGCATACTAAAATTGGAACAACTGGAGATTAGCATGGCACCTGGGCAAGGATGACACACACATTTGTAAAGAATTCCATATTTTTAAAAAAGTCACTTGGGGAATTGTCCAATCATGGATGAATGGACAAGCAAAATGTAATATATACAAACAATGGAATATTATTTAGCCTTTAACAGGAAGGAAATGTTGACACCTGCTAAGACATGAAGGAATCTTGGAAACATTATGCTAAGTGGAATCAGCCAGTCACAAAAGAACAAATACTTTATGATTCCACCTGTATAAGATAGCTAGAGTAATCAAATTCATAGAGACAAAAAATAGAATAATAGTTGCCAGGGCTGGAGGAAGGACGAATTATTTCATGGCTATAGAGTTTCAGTTTTGCAAGATGAATAGAGTTCTTCGGATGGATGGTGGAATAGTTGCATGAAAATGTGAATGTACCTAATGCCACTGAACTTTACGCTTAAAAATGGTTCAAATGGTAAGTTTTATGTTATGTATACTTTACCACAATTACAAAAACATCACTGGACAACACAAATTTCATTGATATATTTCAGATTGATTGAATCAGAGGTTGGGATCCTGAATCTGGGAATTTTTAAGAGCTATCCAGGTGAATTTGATGCAAAGTGGTTTGGAAATCACTGCTTTAGAATATAACTATGATTTTCCCTCCTAACACCCACATTCTTTTGCCATTTCTCTGAGAGAAACAAGAAGTGTGTGGTGAGACCCTGCAGATCCTAACTTTACTCCTGATCAGGATTTTTTTTTTGCGGTACACGGGCCTCTCACTGTCGCGGCCTCTCCCGTTGCGGAGCACAGGCTCCGGACGCGCAGGCTCAGCGGCCATGGCTCACAGGCCCAGCCGCTCCACGGCATGTGGGATCTTCCCGGACTGGGGCACGAACCCGTGTCCCCTACATGAGCAGGCGGACTCTCAACCACTGTGCCACCAGGGAAGCCCAGGATTATTTTTTTAAAAAGATTAAAATTTACCCTCCCCAAAGACCTCACCTCCAAATAGTATTAGGATTGGTCATTAGGATTTAACATATGAACTTTGGGAAGACACAGTCATTCAGAACATAGCAGCTATCTTTTTTTGTGTGTTTTATATACCAAGTCCTGTACATACATTAATTTATCTAACATGGCAGTGTCCCATTTAGGATTTATATTTTTATTTTATTGATGAGGCAACAGAAGCTCAGAGAAGTTAATACCTTGCCCAATGTCTGGAAAGCCCATACCTGATGGAAACTACATCTATCTGGCCCGCAAACTTTTAGTCTTTGCAACACTATCCTCCTTCTCTGCACAATTTTATTCCATTCTTCCACAGCACAGTGGAGGAGACCTCATTACTGTCATTTTAAAAATAAGAAAAGAACCTCAGGGAGATGACTTTATGAAGGTCACCCAGGAAGCCTTCCACATTTTGATTTGATTTTCACCCATAAAATAGAGCTATTTTACCTCTGAGAAATATATTGAAGAAACCAAATAAAACTGAATGTCATAAAAATAATGCGAGAAGAGTAAAATCTTGATTAATATGAAAATGCCAGGCAGCTACGGTTAACTGAAGGTTAACTAGAGGCTTCTTTTTGTTTTAACCTTTAATGCTGAAAATCCTTTCAGAATAGATTTAGCCACATCCTGGTTTATGTAAGTTTAGTGTAATGAACACAGTTAAATCTTTCTTTGAGTGTTTTCTTTTTCTTTTTTTTAACTTCTGTATATCCTTGTAGATGTGGATCATATAGGAAATTGATTTGAATTTTTATGGAGGCCAAGAAAAAAACTAAAAGTGGCTCTTTAGACCAAGTCTTTCATAGGACCTCATATGGTCTCTTGCTTTAAAATAAAGCACCAAAACAGTTCCAGATCTAGTTCATTTTTTTGTTTTTGCTGTTTGTCTGTTGTTGTTGTTTTTTTCCTTTGGAAGGTGTTTTTTGTTTTGGGGGGTTTTTTTTGTTTGCTTTTTCTTTTTTGTGAGACTGATTCAAGGAGGTTGGTCTGTGGAAGACAATTATACAATTGAATAGTACTTTAAGCTCCTCTCCCTCCAAATGGAATTTTAGGCTGAAGAACTATTATCATTTTTTCTGCTTATACAGGATATTCCCTTATATCGAGGAAAAAATGTATTTACAATTCTATAGATTGTTCAGAGATAATAAAACTCTTAACTTTTTCATTTATTAGGAAAAATATAAAGGTGCAGTTTTCTCACAGAAGCCAGTGAAGTCCCACTCTGAACAGTTGACCTCAATCTCCCTTTGCCTAGACTGACACCCATCATCCTTCCCTGTTTGCATTACCCAGCGCCTTTACTATTTTCATTGAAATACATTTATTGAAACAGAGGGATGAATAATTTGATGTGGGAAAGAGTGAAGACAGAATCAAAGAGACACACACCAGAAGTGGCTACTACAAGTGCTTTGGGTGTCTTTATTGGCTGGTCAACACTATAGATTTTATAGATTAGCAAAATTAATTTAGAAATAGATTTTATTGTTTAAATTAGTGATTTTCAAAATAGAGACTAAAATAGTTTTTAAAAATTAATAGAAAATTGGGGCCTTTTTAGGAGTTAATCTGCGGCAAGTATTTCTGGTTACAAAAAAACGTTTAATTTATACACTTTTATTCTTATAAAAGATGTTAGTAGAGGAAAATAAAATACCAAACATCAATAAATGTTATGTTGGCAAATATAAAAAAATAAAAATATAAAATATTTTAGAAACATTTACTCTGCCATAAGACTATAGTTTAAAAGTCTAACCAAACATTTCCCTTTAAGAAGGGCCCCCTATGTTTGATTACTACAGAGGCCTCTGTCTAAATACTAGTTTGGAAGACTACTGTTGACCCAGGTCTGATGAGGTAGTCAGCTGAATCCTACTGCTATAATATTGCATTGTCCAGTGAATCTTTCATCCTAGGTATAGTCTTAGCACCCTAAAGGAAAAACATAAAGCCGAGGAGTGGTAGAGTTTATAGGACAGTTTTGTGTATGCTGGCTACTAAATGACTATATTTGCAGAAGAATTTCATTTTTAATTACTTAGAAAGTTTGCTTTCTTTACTTAGAAAGATGCCACGAAAGCAGTATATAACCTTCTCCTGCTTACAGCTATTGGCTATTGATTTCTACCCAAAGAAGCCTAAATATTTGTATATCCAGATTGGTTTAGGTCAGTTTATAACATGATATATCAAAATAAAGCTTGAGTGAGATTCCTAAGGATATTCAGCCAGTGCATAGACTAAAAGATCAATAACATCCTTTCCACTTTAAAGACACAGAACTCTTCCTATGAGCCTACATTCGGAACATTCCTAGAAAAGGAATCAGTTCTCTGGAACATTTTGGTGATTAGAAATGACTTTGCCAAGAAGAATTTGCTCACACCTGTGTTCTTGGATTGATGGTTCTTTTATAGAAGTTGTTTTGCTATAACACAAGTAGACCTTAAACAAGAATATAGAAAGTGTGATGATAATGTAGTCCCAGCATTTTACATGGAAGGGGTTGTAAGTAGGGAGTACACCTGAAGGGGCAACGATTGAGTCTGGCTACCAGAAAAGAAGCTGAAGGCTGTCCCAGTCAGTGTGAAAAGTAACCTGAAGTTCTCATGCATATGATCTTCTTAGAGAAGAAGTAGGACCACCCTCTTTTCCCCTCTACATAGCCCTCTCAGCCTTCCTGCTGCAATTCAGAATCTCTGCTTTCAGGCTGAGCTTAATGTTTACCTGAGTCTTGCATTACAAGATTTAAAAATTGTTGGGGAGATGCCAAATGATCTAGCAGAGAGATCCACAACAAGACACATAATTCAAACAGGTTTGACAGACATAGGATTCATATTTCTAGTATATTGCCTGGAAAGTCAATTGCCTTTCATGTCTAGTTGCAAAGAGTTAACAATCCATATAAAACCCAAAACTTACATTTTCAGCAGAAAATCTGGCTCCATATTTTTGAGAGTTATTTATGTTATTAAGAGGGCTAAATGTCACTTATACATATCACCACATTTGTGGAGATGGCTATCAGATATCTTAATCTTCAAAGCTGTTATATATTGTGGTTGGAGACATATTCTATCAAACTACCCCTTTTTCTAACACTTGCCAAGGTGATGACAGAGAGAGAGTTGCCTAACCTGATGAAATCTCATTTCCCAAATTCTTCTATCTCATCTAAGTTAGTTTGGGTCAGCATCTATCTTTCCTGCTTTCTTCCATCTGTTCTATTTTCACACTTGTCTAATTTATCATTTGATTGATACTCTAGCTATCTACCATATTGTTCAAAAGACAAAGAGAACATTATATCTTTAGAATTTTAATAAAATAAATTTAAGTGATTTTAAACTTAGTGCCTTTCCCAGCCCACAGCCTTACTCTACCTTTACTATGAGCCAGTTGCTCCATAGCTACTGGAAAGACAGTAAAATAAAAGGGTAGTACAAGCTTGAGGAGGGGGCTAGGGAAATAGTGAAAGTTTGTTATGCACCTCCCACTATAATGGCATTAGCTGAAAGCTTACTTTTCCTTGAAGATGTTGGAAGATCCAAACAGCACTCCTTCCCTAACCCTGAGAAAAGCTATATAATATATAAAATAATCATTTTTCTTGAGCTCATTAGAGAGCTGAAGTCACAAGACAATCAAGTAAACTGAATTCTAAATAAGGACAAGCCTCATCCAAAAGACGCCAAGACATACAAACTTATTCACCTTAGGCAGAGTATGGGACATACATCAAACAAGTGGGTAAAAAGAAATCAGCTAAATTTAACAAATTCTTAGTACCAAGTGTGACTCTGCATTTCAGTTAAGAATAGCTGGTGGAGTGAGACACAAGGGGAGTTCACACTCATACCCTTTTTTCCACAGACCTCCATCGGGGCTTACAAAAAAAATGGAGGCAGCACAAGTGATGAGGTGAGCCCCGCCAGTGGCACAGGTGTGAAGGCGGTGAACAGCAGCTGCTAATGACCAGGCTAAGGCTGTGCCTACTTCCCTGAAGTGTTCTTTCCTACAAAACAAAAGCCTTAATCTGCTATTGTGGGGAAATAAACTCTCTCCTCCCAGGCATGAGTAGAGATTCATTGCTTCTGAGGTAGGAATAGATGCAAAACCTGTCTGCCTCTGGGAAAGGGGTAGAGGAGCCTATCATCCTAAGGACACAACCAGAGATCCATTCTTGCTGAGTTAGAAGTAGAAGCAAAACTCCTTCTCCTTGAACCTAGCATCCTACACTCTTCAAAAAAGAGATCTGCTATTACTGCAGGAAAGGTAGAAAACCTCTGCCTAAGAATACTGAAAAAAGGAGCAGGAATGGAGAAAAGGCCAAACCACAGAGACCCAGGCACACAAATCCACCTAAAACTGACCAGGAAAGTAAAATGCCCTACCCCCACGAGAAATCTAGTGGCAGGGACTACCAAAACCTGAGACTAGAATTTGAACACTGAGAAAGAACTTCCAACTTCCCAGGCACCACCCTAAATACAAGCTAATGGAAGCCAAACACTGGAAGAACTGAAGCCTGTACTATACCAGGAACAGGTTTACCAAGCCCAGCTCAGCTATGGAAATCCACTCCCCACACCTAGAGCTTTATTAAAAAAGAGGCAAGTAAAGAGGGGTGGGGGGAGGGGGGCTTTATCATTTACTGGCATATATGCTATTTATCTCAGATTCTATACTTATTTTTAACAACATTAATCATTTAGTCAAAAAATATAAGACACACACTGAAACAAGAAAAAATCCATTTCAATAGTTAAAGCAATTAATAGAACCAGAGGAATAACTCACATATTTGAACAATCAGATGGGTCTTTAAAATAGTCATGATTAATATGTTAAAGTATCTAGTAGGAAAGATAGAGCACATACAGGAACAGATAAAAATTATAGCAGAGAGAAAGAAATTAGTTTTTAAAAGTTGAGTACATGCTAGTAAAAAGAAAGAACCATCAAAGATGAAGATTTCCTTCACTGAACTTATCAGAAGACCAGATACTACTGAAAAATAACCAGTGAATGAGAAGATAGGTAAAAAGAAATATCCAAAATGAAAGGTAAATAGAAGCAAGAGAGAGAGAGGGAAAGAAAGAAAGAGAGAGAGAGAAAGAAAGAAAGAAAGAAAGAAAAAAAGAAAGAAAGAAAGAAGGAAGGAAGGAAGGAAAGCAAGCAAGAAAGAAAGAAAGGAAAAAAGGAAGAAGAAAGGGGAAGGAAAAACAGGAGGGAGGAAGAAAGAGGAATGGAAGAAAAGAAGAAAAGAAAAAAGAGAGAAAGAGAGAAAGAGAAAGAGTATCCAACAGCTGTGGTACCATATCCATTGGCCTAATATGCATGTATCATGCACCTTCTCCCAAAAGAAGAAGAGAGACAGAGTGTGGTAGAAGACATATTTAAAGAGGTAATGAGAATTTTTCAAGATTAAAGGAAGAAGACAAACCACAGATCTAAGAATCAGAGGACACATGCACACACACACACACACACACACACACACACACACATATATAAGAGTCAAACTGCTTAAAACCAAAGAAAAAGAAAATATCTTGAAGGCAGAGAAAAGAGAAACATTACATGCAAAGAAACAAAGATAAGAATATAGCAAAGCAGAAGGCAATGGAGTGACATCTTAAAAGTGTTTAAAGATATAGAAATTATCAATCCAGAATTGTACACCCAATAAAACTACCTTTCAAAAGTAAAGACAAAACAAGTTTTTTTCTTTTCATATCAATGACTGCAGAGATAATTCTTTGCCAGCAGAACTGTGCTAGAAGAAGCATTAAAGGAAGTTCTTCAGGCAGAAGTTTTGGTTCTATAAAAAACTAGATCTATACAAAGTAAAGAGGAGTACTAAAAATGGTAAAAATGAGCAGAAATATAAAACATTTTTATTTTATTCAATTTAGAAGCTAGTTGAAGATAATATTTGACAAGGGCCAGGAATACTCAATGGAAAAAGATAATCTCTTCAATAAATGGTGTTGAGAAAACTGTATATTCACAAGCAGAATAATGAAATTGGACCCCTATCTTAAACCACTCATAAAAATTAGCTTGAAATAGGTTGAAGACTTAAACATGAGACCTGAAGCCATAAAACTACTAGAACAAAGCACAGGGAAAATGCTTCTCAAGATGCATCTTGGCAAAAATTTTTGATATGACAAAAAAGCACAAGACACAAAAGCAAAAGTAAACAAGTAGGACTACATCAAACTAGAAAGCTTCTGCACAGCAAAAGAAACAATCAACAAAATAAAAAGGCAAAATAAGAAGTGGGAGAAAATACCTGCAAACCATGCACCTGATAAGGGGTTAATATCAAAAGTATATAAGAAACTCATACAACTAAATAGCAAACAGACAAGCAAATAAACAAAACAACAACAATAATCCAATTACAAAACAGGCTGAAGAACTAAATAGACATTTTTCCAAAGAAGATATACAAATGACCAACAGGTACATGAAGAGATGCTCAACATCACTAATCATCAGGGAAATGCAAATTAAAACCACAATGAGATGGGCTTCTCTGGTGGCACAGTGGTTAAGGATCTGCCAGGCAATACAGGGGACATGGGTTTGAGCCCTGGTCTGGGAAGATCCCACTTGCCATGGAGCAGCTGAGCCCGAGAGCCACAACTACTGAGCCTGCGCTCTAGAGCCCGTGAGCCACAACTACGGAAGCCCACGCGCCTAGAGCCTGTGTCTCTCAACAAGAGAAGCCACTGCAATGAGAAGCCCGTGCACCGCAACGAAGAGTAGCCCCCGCTCTCCACAACTAGAGAAAGCTCACATGGAATAATGAAGACCCAATGCGGCCAAAAATAAAAATAAATAAATAAATAAAATTAAAGCAAAAAAACCCCCCACGATATCACTTCATATCTCTTAGAATGGCTATTATCAAAAAAAGAGAGAGAGAGAGAGAGAGAAAGAGATAACAAGTGTTGCTGAGGATATGGAGAAAAGGGAACTCTTGTGCACTGTTGGTGGGAATGGAACTATGGAAAATAGTATGAAGGTTCTTCAAAAAATTAAACATAGAACTACCACATGACCCAGCAGTCCCACTTTTGGGTAACTATCCAGTGGAAATAAAATGAGGATCTTGAAGAGCTGTCTGCACTCCCATGTTCACTGAAGCTTTATTCACAATAGCCAAGACACTAAAACAACTTAAGTGTCCATCACTGGAAGAATGGATAAAGAAGATGTAGTGTATAATATATATACTATATATATAATGGAATATTATTCAGCCATGAGAAAGAAGGAAATCCTGCCATTTGTGATATGGATGCATGGATGGACCTTGAGGGCATTATGCTAAGTGAATTAAGTCAGACAGAGAAAGACAAATACTGTATTCTATTACTTACATGTGGAATCTAAAAAAAGCTGAGCTCCTAGAAACAGAGAGTAGAATGGTGGTAGCCAGGGGCTGGGGGGTACAGGTGGAGAATAGGGAGATGTCAGTCAAAGGGTACAGTTTTAAGATGATCTTTCCAGTTATAAGATGAATACGTTGTTTTACAGCATAGTGATTATAGTTAATATTATTTTACTATATACTTGAAAGTTGCTAAGAGTAGATCTTAAATGTTCTCACTATAAAAAAGTAATTAGGTGAGGTAACAGAGGTGTTAACTAACCCATCTCTGGTAATCATTTCTCAATATAAAAGTGTATCAAAAAAAAAGTGTATCAAATCATCACAATGTACACCTTCAACTTATACAATTTTTTACGTCAATTATATCTCAGTAAAGCTGGAAAAAATCAGTTACAAAACCATATGTGTTAACAAACAGTAAATGATATACGAGGTGCTGGAAAGAGCGTATAATGTACTCTTTCGAGAATCTTGGCTGTAAAATAAAGGAAAAAGTTAGGTGGACTAGAATGAGACAATGAATCAATTGCCTTTTTTGGCTTTAGTTAAGGAGAAATTTGAATATGTTGAAGACAGTTGATGAAAATTTTAGTAAGAAGAAATAAAGATGGGAGAGAAAATGTGCTGGGGCTAGTTTTAGTGGGAAGAAATGTGGTTCAGACCCATATGGGGGAATTAGTCTAACACTGATGGACAGACACCTCTTCAGTAGAAACAGAGCAAAAGCAGTAAGCGTGGGTATGAACTCAGACGACTGTAACTGTTTATTGTAAATTTTTATAGGGTTGAGTATTTAGATAGTATCCTGCTGCCTCCTTAAAGTTTTGATTTTAAATGTTCCATAGCTTTTATAAAGTAAGAGCTGAAAGCAAAATGGAGGATTTGCTGAGTAACAGTTGCATAATAATATAATAATAAAAATAATGGCAGGCATTCCATTCTCAGAAGGCAAAGAGGAGGATGAGTACCCTTTATATCATCTGACACCTATTGGAACCAGAAATATAATATTTATCTGACGAATACATTTTTGTAATTAAAATATTCTTGAGGGCTTCCCCGGTGGCGCAGTGGTTGAGAGTCCGCCTGCCGATGCAGGGGATGCGGGTTCGTGCCCTGATCCGGGAAGATCCCACATGCCGCGGAGCGACTGGGCCCGTGAGCCATGGCCGCTGAGCCTGCGCGTCCGGAGCCTGTGCTCCGCAACAGGAGGGGCCACAACAGTGAGAGGCCCCCGTACCACAAAAAAAAAAAAAAAAAAAAAAAAATTCT